>NC_133368.1:3406686-3562800 GCF_049309525.1 Garra rufa | reverse complement strand
TTCTTTTCAAAGTCCTCTCGTCTTTTTAAAAGACCTCTTTGTATTAAAATGGAACTTTGGTCCTGATAAACTGAATATGATGATAATAACCAGCAATGACAAACTGAAGGTTTAAAGAACCTGACAACATTGGCTAAAAATTAATACGACAGTCAGTGTAACTGTGACAGCGCCGACAGAAAAAAGTTAGGGGACTGACACGAAAACATTGTCAAAAACCCATCACTTTCCATCAGGTAGGAATTTACAGCTCAGCAACTGTTGTGGCAGTAATGTTTTCTCTGTGTCATCACAAATTACCCACCCAGCCAGTGCAGCAACAGATTCAGTGAAATTGGTTCCCCTGTGATTAGATTTTCTCCTCTCTCCCACACAGTCCTGTTTGAAACTCTATACTGTGCGTGTGGTAATTAACATGGTATTACATGGCCTAGGGGCCACTCCAGGGGCCCTTGTGAGAACCGTAGCTAAGCTGCAGTGGATGTCATTGTCCTCCTGTCACGCTGCTGTCCAAGCCTCGAGACTATGGTAATGCTCACCGCTATGTATTTTACTCTACATTCTGCCATTTAACAATGCATTTATATGGAATTCGGTCAGAAGGACTGTAGCAGATTCACTGCCCTAGTTATATGGCACCTTTCCATTGTTACAAGGGAGTTAAAGTCACCTGTAAATGTCATTTGCATTAATTAAGACTTCATACTAAGCGTGTGTAAGAAGGCTTAAGTCATCATACTAGTACTACAGAGCCATATGTGACCATGGACCACAAAACCAGTTATTAGGGACAATTTTCTGAAATTGATATTTATATGTCATCTAAAAACTGGATAAATAAACTTTCTATTGATGTATGGTTTGTTAGGATAGGACAATATTTGGATGAGGTACAACTATTTGAGAATCTGAGGGTGCGAAAAAAACCTAAATAATGAGAAAATCGCCTTTAACGTTGTCCAAATTAAGTTCTTAGCAATGCATATTAGTAATCAAAAATTAAGTTTTGATAGATTTGCGGTAGGAAATTTACAAAATATCTTTATGGAACATGAACTTTACTTAATATCCTAATGATTTTTGGCATAAAAATAGATCATTTTGACCCATACATTGTATTTTTGGCTATTGCTACAAATATACCCAACTGGTTTTGTGGTTCAGGGTCACATATGACAAAGTTTTCATTTTTAGGATGTACTTTTACCTGATCTGACTGTTAAAAATGACTTTCATTGGCGTGACCCTGGGCTCTCAAACTACTGAAGATGGTTTCATAACCCTCAAGTATTATCCCTAAATCTGGTCCACAAATCAATTTTCACCTGCTTTTTGGTATGACCTTTTAATGTTAGCCTGAAGTTCTCATAAGAATTGTTAAAAGGTAACTTACTAGGCCCAAAAATGTGCTGATTATTTGCAAAGAGATTCAGACCTTTTCATGAGGCTTAAGAGTTCAGAGACTTTTTGGATGCCATTATGTATATTTTTCGACATGGCTTATTACAGCTCTAAAACACAAATGTAAATTTGTGGGAAAAGCTGCAGGCTAGGTGACAACAAACAAGTCAGCATGCATCCATCAAGAAGGTGTAGTTATGCGCGTCTACGCCGGACGTGTGGTGCAACAAAACTAGATCTCTCTCCCATTACAGTCAACAGAGCTGTCTACACTGGAAGCACCCCGATGTGCCTTCAGCTCACGGACATCCTCTTTCTATTTTTAACCTGCTGCACAGCTAGTCCAGCCACTTATTTTTTGACTGCAATAAAATGTCTTTATTTACAAATGTCAGATGTGTTATTTGATGGCTGTGTATTTTAGACTCTTTATTAAATAACTTCTGACTGGTACATCAAAGACAGATTGTGATGTTTCTGGCCTCTTAATGAGACTGCTACCTGCCTGATGTGCAGTTGCCGTTTTCAAGAAACAGAATTTCAGGCATCATTAGTCCACTGAACATGTCAAACAGTGTGCTGTTGTTGATGTAAGGCAAACTAAACCGAATAAATGACCCATTCTACATGTTACATCATTCCACCAGTAGGTGGCGCCAATTGACTGTCTTTATAAGTGAGTCAAAGAATCATTCGCTGAATCCATTTGTTTAAAGGATTATTTCACATCCAGAATAAACATTTCCTGATAATTTACTCACCCCCCGTCATCCAAGATGTTCATGTCTTTCTTCAGTCGAAAAGAAATTAATGTTTTTTAAGAAAATATTCCAGGCCTTTTCTCCATATAGTGGACTTTAATGGAGATCTGCGAGTTGAAAGTCCAAATTGCAGATTCAGTGCAATAACTGATCTTACTTTTTAACCACAAATGCTCATCTTGGCAGTAGCTGGACTTCATGCATTACGTAGTCATGTTGTAAAGGTGATGCATAACATAGGCGGAAGTAAAGCAAGTCAAACACCTTTTACAAAAAAAGGTAAAACAATGATTTCGGACAATTTTAAAGTTGGATGACAAAATGAGATGGAGACCTTTTTTGGACTGAAGTACACAGATGAAGAATGTGTGACCTTTCCAACATGATCCACATCGCAGAGCTAGTGCAAGACGAGCATTTGTGATTAAAGAGTATAAATTTGTAATAATACTTTAGAAAATGACAGATTGTTTCACTATGTAAGACCTTTATTCCTTGGCTGGGATTATGTAGAGCCCTTTGAAGCTGCACTGAAACTGCAATTTGGAACTTCACCGCACTGATCACCATTGAAGTCCACTATACGGAGAAAAATCCTGGAATGTTTTCTTCAAAAACCTTCATTTATTTTTGACTGAAGAAAGAAGGACATGAACCTCTTGGATGAAATGGGGGTAAAGAAATTTTTATTTTCCGGAAGTGAACTAATCCTTTAAGCACATTTGACATCAAATCATTCTTTATATGTAAATCATTGAATTATGACCTCAAATTATTAATTAATGCACACTGATTCATTCAGGAGTGGAACATCACTGATGAGTGTTGCTAGCAGGCATTCAGTGCTAATGCTTTATTTGGCAGAGCCAAAACAGACAAGGTTCACACAAAACGTCTCAGGTTACGTATGTAACCCTAGTTCCCTGAGAATAGGGAACGAGACACTGCGTCCTCTAGAGGGCGCTTTTGGGGAACGCTGCAGCGTGCCTCGAGTCTGAAGAATGCATAGAAAAACTACATGAAATGGCCGGCGCCAGCGTATGACGTCACCGCGGCGCGTCAGTCGCTGCCGTTGCGTCACTACCGGGCGACCATAACATAAAGAGGCGCCCGTGCAACACAATACATCTTCAAAGTCTGAAGCTTTATCGTCCGAAGCATGGCGAAGAAGCCTAGAGGACGCAGTGTCTCGTTCCCTATTCTCAGGGAACTAGGGTTACATACGTAACCTGAGACGTTCCCTTCCGAAGGGAACTCTCACTGCGTCCTCTAGAGGGCGCTTTTGGGGAACGGTATACCAACACTGCCATGCTGAGGGGAGTGCATGCTAAGCCAGCGAGCACTAAGCAACAATTCTGAGAGGAATTGCCCCTACTAGGACGTGGTGACGGCTGTCAAAACGTTACCCCTCCCGGCCAGAGGCCTGACCTGTTACCCACTTACCAGACTGGGTAGAACCCAGGGCACAGCTCAGGCTTGGAATTATAGTAATTCCTTCTGAGGGAAACGGCTAAGCTTCGATGGAAACTTAGACTTGTCAGAACCAGAAACTACCGCAACATAGGGCCTAGTTCCCTCAGGAACTGGCTCCCATATGAGGGCAGAAACCTGTCCTGGGTCCGTTCAAAGGGCCACTAGTAGTGGCGCGCCCTAATAGTGGATGGTCAGCAGACATCAGCTAAGATATCAAAGGAGTCGAACCCAGGGAACCGGGGTTGTGAGCCGACTCCAATAGATGGGAACAAGGCAAAACGTGTGACCCATACCAAAAAGGGATTTAAAAGAGGAACCCAAACTTGGTGGGAACCTACCAACACGTGGATTTTATAGAAGTGCCCCAGGTGTGTGTGCACTTACCACACTTGTGGTTTTAACTGGAAGACGCCCAGGCATAGCGTGGGACGCTTACCGACATGATCGGATTTAAGGAGAGTGTTTTCCCAGAGGGTTTCACTATCAGCTCCATGCCGTCTGAAGAGACGGAAAGGGGATAACCCTGAAGGTGAGGGGATTGCCACACTAACCCTCCCCTGGACAGAAGCTCGCAAGCTATCTGTCAACAGAGAAGAACATGGAGCTGAGACCATCCTGCAATAGTGGACGACAGTGGAGGACAAAAATCCTGACCCTGATCCACAGGGAGAATCGCTTCTCCAGAAGGGGGCACTGCTGTCTTTTTAGGGAACCCTTAATGAAAAGGGGAAGCGTGCACAGCCCGGTCCACGCGACCTGTATGAAGGTCTGGCAATCTCACGAAGGTGGGTTGGCGCTCATAGAAGACCCTTCCCAGAAGGGGAGCTGCACAACCGAACAGGAGCGAATGCTCTCACTGTTACCCTTCATAGAGGGGAGCATACATCCAGAATAAAGGCTGGAGAGTAGAAACCTGAAGCATGAAGGTCAAGCTCCTACCCTGGGAAACAGGGAGGAGAACTTGGCCACCAAGGAGTGGTGCTCTTATAAGTGAACCCTGGAAAGGGGGCACGCCAACATCCTTGTAGCAGGTCCATAACTCTCAAAGGTCTGTCCCTGGTAGATTCCTACCCTCAGGAGGGAGGAAGCATTCAGTCCTGGGAAGTTGCTCTGAAGGAAACCCTGAATTAGGGGAGCTCAGGTCCGTTCCAGCAATCCTGCGCACAGGGAGGAACGTGAGCTCTTAACCTTAACAAACCCATTCCTCAGAAGGGGGAGCACTCAGTCCTGGGAAGTTGCTCTGAAGGAAACCCTGGATTAGGGGAGCTCAGGTCCGTTCCAGCAATCCTGCGCACAGGGAGGAACGTGAGCTCTTAACCTTAACAAACCCATTCCTCAGAAAGGGGAGCACTGTTTGCCTTGAAAGTTTCTGGGAAGCTCCGAAATGAATAAGGGCAGCTTCCTAGTTCAGACACTTCGTAAACCTTTCCTCAGAAAGGGAAGTGGAACTAGGCCTGGGGAGCGAGAATCGATCCTAAAGTGACGGCTTTCTAAGGTGTTAAACACCGAAGGATGCTCAAACCCTCTGTAGGGGAGACATTCGACAGCCTGGGTGTAGATCCTACATCAAGTGCTGCTTCAGCCCTCAGGCTTAGAATGAGGCGACTTGAAGAGAGTCTCAAAGTAGCGCTCAGATAAAAACCCCTTTCCTCAGAAAGGGGAGCGCACACCGAGAATCAAGACCCCAGCTGGAAAGCGTGTCACCAGGTGGTGCTCAAATAAAAAGCCTTTTCCGCAGAAAAGGGAGCAACCAAACCTGCTCCGAGTCCGCAGCGAGCACTCCGGACTGCTGGTACTCCTATGTAAGTGAACACCTGTCTCAACAGGTGTAGACACTCAGTTTCCATAGAAACCGTATTTAGGAGAGGACACGAAGCGGATCCTCGCACGCAGGCCGTCTGCAACAGAGTTAAACATACTAGTGCAATCTTAAATATAAATATCTTAAGATGCTTACCTAGGGAGAAAGGAAAAATTTCCTTTTGCTCGTTTAACCACTGAAGGGAGAAGCCCGATTGTGCTGGAACGAGTGTTGTGTAGACGGACACCACCCTACAACCGGAAGGGAGGGGTGCTCCGTTGAGATGTTTCCACATTCCTTTTCTGAGGGAAAAACACAACACGCAACCCAAACCCTGCAGGCAACACGCCTATCCAGCCATAAGGGGGGCGTAACTAGGGAGTTATGCTCCTGTCTCAACAGGACATAAGTCTACACTAGGCCTGCAAAGGACAGCATAAACATACCAAGGGCAAACCTAAGAAAAACTTAGGGAGCTTACCTTGAAGAGGACAGAGGTCCTATGTGTAATATATGCTGTAAGGGTTGATTTACCGCACAGCCTGTGGAGTGGAGAGGGCAAACACTGCCGTAACCTTAATCCATAGGATCAGAGGGGGCGTCTGCCGTAGACTCGTCGTATTTCTTCTGTGAATAGAGAAAAACATACACAGGTCTGAGACAGTATGAAGTTCCTTCACGTAAAAAATGGATCATACTCACCCATTTAAAAGCATCCTGTTTCATAGAAAGAGGCGGGGTTTTTTTTTTTTTTTTCAGAGACCGCCTGATTCCAGACCGTCCGAAAATTAGGGTTCTATACAGGTAGAACCCCCAAAGGACATCATGGGTCCGGGGAGTGCAGGAAGCTTAAATGGAGACAGGGGAATTAATATGGCGACCCGACTGGACCGAGGGAAGGAGAGGTATTACTCTGACCCCTGCGAGAATTTTGTCTCGCTTGGATGACTTCCCTGAAATCCTGTCTGTCACCTCTCGATCCGCGTCGCCTCCTAGACCTGCTCGCAGGCGGGGGAGGAGCGCGGGATGCAACACTAGCCTTCTGCACCTACCTCCGTTCCTCAGAAGGAGGCGGAGCAGGACCCCTGTGGTGTTCGGGCTAATACCTGGACCTTCGAGGGATAAAGGATTTTTCAGCAGATCGGCTGGGTAGGCTTGGAGCACTGCCATGGTGTGCAGTGCACCCACCGCCTGACCTGCTGCTGCATACGCTCTGCCGTTCAGCAGGGCCGGAGAAGGCAGAGAGGGAGTCTTGAGAGAGAAAGCCCGCCCTGTGGAGAGATAGCATCTCTTCCACAAGGGGCGTCCTCTCATAGCCGTGGTCGCGCAAACCCTCGATACTAGCATAGTTCGCAATGGACGAACTATGAATGCGCGCCGCGTACGGCTTTTTCCAGACCCTCTCGATTTCAGTATGAAGATCGGGAAGGAATGGGAGACTCACCAGAGCTGGATGGTTATGGCCTGAAAAGATATCGCTCGTCAAGGCGACCCCGCGGCGCTATCTTTCTAGCCCGCTTCCACAGCAGGACAAGCCTGGCCGTGGTGCGGTCCATAACCTCTGGCAGCTCTTCGTATGCAGGGCAGGAAGGTAGAGAGGATTCAGCCTCAGCGTCTTCATCCATCTCTAGCATTTCCTGCTCTTCTTGGGTGGAACCTAAAAGAGCACTTGCTCCTGGATCTGATGACGTCAGCGATAACGCACCATCATCAGCTAGGAGCCTGTCGTCGTCTCCGGCTGGCGAGAGAGAGAGACCCCTCTCAAGATCGTCAGCCAGTTCCACTTGCGAGCCCCACGAGCTCAGTTTCCTCCGTGCCTCGGCAACGGCAGGACCCGAACCGCGAGGGGCAAGTGGACGCTCATCTTTCCTCAGAAAGAGAGACAGACGAGACCGGAGCTTCTTCATAGAGAAGCGCTCATAATGTATACACAATGCCCCCTCAAGGACATCGCGTGTGTGCTCTTAGCCCAAACAGAATATCGCAAAGATCATGTGTGTCATCAGGTGTCAAATAACGCGGACACGGATGAACACACCGTTTAAACGACTTGCTAGTGCTTGCCATGATAGTAGTTCAAAGAAAGGATTCTTACCGTTTCTTCCCATGCACATCCAAACCGGGAAAGCTGAAGACAGCGAAGATGTATTGTGTTGCACGGGCGCCTCTTTATGTTATGGTCGCCCGGTAGTGACGCAACGGCAGCGACTGACGCGCCGCGGTGACGTCATACGCTGGCGCCGGCCATTTCATGTAGTTTTTCTATGCATTCTTCAGACTCGAGGCACGCTGCAGCGTTCCCCAAAAGCGCCCTCTAGAGGACGCAGTGAGAGTTCCCTTCGGAAGGGAACATGTTTTTGTATGTGAAACGCTGCTCTAGATATGGCATCTTTCCCAAGTTGCAAGGGAATTTAAGTCACCTGTAAATGTCATTTGCTTTAATTAAGACTTGGGTCTTTCATACTGTCTGTGTACAAGAAGATTTGGGTCAGCATACTAGTAGTGCAGAGTCAATTGCGTAGAGGTACAGACATTTCATTAGGGAAAAACACAAAAATGTTCAGTGACATCAAATTGTTTTTACATTGTAGAGAGTTAAAGGGATGGCTTACCCAAAAATGTCACTCCTGTTCTCATTTTCTTACAAAAGAAGACTTTTGTTCTGTTCTGACTGTAAAATGAAAATCAGTGAGGTCCAAAACAACATTTGTCCCTAGTAACTTTTACTGTTTGGATAAAAAGACCACTGTTGTCAAGTTCCACTGACATGAGGGTGAGTAAATAACCCATATTTGTGTCTAAAATGTAAGTTAATTAATCTAAGGAGGCATGAAATGGATAATTAAATAGTACTTGTATTTACACATATTAGAGGTTACTCTACAAACAACAACCCTTCTAAAACAGCAGGATTTGTAATCGTCCCAGTCATGATATCACGATTTTCTGATTTTCCACTACACATCCCTTAACATGCTTTTCAGGATGGTGTGCTCTTAACAACTCATGTCAGTCCATCAATCACAGGAGCGGTACTGCTGTGAGGGTAAGATGTTGAGTCAGACCATCCGTCGTTGCTCTGTCCCTGGATGTAGACAAACTGCATTGCGCAGCACGGCTGTGATTACCTGCGGCAAGGTGGATTTAGTCTTATCATATTAAATAATACTTTCATCTGCAATTAAACCAGTCAATTCAGATGTTACACCATAAAGGGCATTTTTAGGTTACCTGACAAAACTGTTTGTGCTATACCAGTTGCTAGTGTTTTTTAAATGTCACTTGTAATTCTGTTCAAACAGTCTGAAATAGTCTACACATTTCCGCCTTTATCATAACCAGTCACAGATCCATAAGTTTGCAGCTTCTTTCAGCTGTGTGTTCTGTTCTGCTGGGAATGCAGATCTCAGGTGGAGGCGCGGGGAGCCTAAACGAGACGCTCCTGAGGTTGCATCTCAATGAGCTGAGAGAGAGCACACAGCTGTAATGATAAACAGAGCCAAAGCTGCTGCTGGGCTTTTGCTTTTATACTCTATCAGGGAATTTCTTCTTCAAATGGAGCGGGTTTGTTTTCAGAAATGAAAGGGTCATGTACTCGGTGTGTTTAGATATTGAAGGAAATGTCTCACGCTGAGGGAGTGGTGTGGAAAGAGACACGCTGGTATTAAATTTGATTGTTTTCTCTCTTGCAAGTTGTCCATATACTATATATGCATTATTATTTTGCCTGTAGAGTCTGAAGCAATTTCTGAGTTCATATATAGTGCCTTGCGAAAGTATTCATACCCCTTCATTTTTTTTCACATTTTATGTTGCTGCCTTATGTTAAACTGCTTTAAATTGCTATTTTTCCAACATTAATATACTCTCCATACACCATAATGGCAAAGCAAAAACATATTTTGCAAAATTTTTTAAAAATAAAAAAACTTAATTTATTCCATTTCATAAGTATTCATGCCCTTATCTGGGACACATTCATATTGCTTGTAGATGTTATTACACTTCAAGTGAAGTTAACCTGTGGAAAATTTAATTGAATGGGCATGATTTGGAAAGACACATGTGTCTTAACAAAAGGTCTAACAGCTGAAAATGCATATCAGAGCAAAAACTGGTGACAAGGAACCTGATGGTCACTCTAGTTGAGCTCCATGAGCATATATGCAGATAAGAGAAACTTATAGGACAAACATCACTGGAATATTTCAGTGATCTGGGCTTTATGGCGGTGTGGCCAAACTCAATGAATTCAGTGAAGACATGAAAACACACTTTGGAATTTGCAAAAAAGCACCTTATGGACCCTCAGACTGTGAGAAACAAGATTCTCTGATCTGATGAACCTCAATTCCAAGCATCATGTTTGAAGGAACCTAGGCACTGATCATCACCTGCAGAGTACCATCTCAGAAGCAAAGTGTGCTGGTAGCAGCCTCATGCTGTGGGGCTGTTTTTTTAGCGGCAGGGTCTGAGGAACTCGCCAGGGTAGAAGAAGAGTTCAAAAGCACCGAAATATTGAGATAGCCTTAAAGAAAGCCCAGTCCAGAGCATTCAGAACCTCAGACTGAGCAGAAGGTTCAGTTTCAGTTCAGAAGGTTCAGCCAGAGCCTGGGCTTAAACCCAATCAAATCTTTCTGGATTTCTCCAGCACTGGCTATTAACAAAACTCAGGCAGGCAGTCATGTGCAAGCTTTACCGAAAAATTAGCTCTTACATTAGGGCTTTTAGTCCCTTTTATACTTAATATAAAATATTTGTATTTTTACACATTTACATTATTTTACTTTAGACAAAATGATCATCTCTATTCATTTTCCACTGAATTGCGCAATCTGATGGGCATTAACAGCTTCTAGCGCTGTCTGCTTGTGTTTTCACTTCCGCAATTGCTGTTCTAACTTTGAAAAAGCTCTTTCACTGCTCATATTCATTCATATTACTCATAACCTACCCTTCTGTTCTTATGATGAACTTCCATTACATTTCCACATTCTTTTCCGTACATGCAGTAAACTCAAAGAAACGTTTCTACAAACATGAAGCTAATAAACGCCCTATTGCAATAATATATGATTTGCATGTGATTTTCAGGATGTTTAGGGTATTTTCATAACCATAAAGAATGTTTAAATTAGGGAATGGTATTCTGATGCATATCCCATATGTGACCATGGACCACAAAACCAGTGTTTTGGATTTGGATAATAAGGTTGCTATTTACCTGTTTCAAAGTTATGTTATTTGCTTATTTTAAGTTGATGCCATATGCTTAGAGATAAGGATGCTTGCGATTGCAAAATTTGTTGTGTTAAGGATGAGTAAGAAACAATTGTGTAAGACATGCTTATGAGTCATTACTGTGTAATCAACCACAAAGGTTAACGAGAGGGTACACAGGGGTGAAGAGAGCATGTTGCAACCCCAAGCAGAGCTGAAGCTGATGAAGACCTTGAAGAGGAAACGGATGAGTGCTAGACGCAGACAACAACGTAAGAGACAAAGGAAGGACCACCGTCTCATTAAGAATGACTTGCAGAGACTGGTACGCCTACAGCAGGAAGATTGGAACATACAGGACATTGAGGAATTGATGACTAATATGATGATTAATTGATGTGTAATGGTAATTACCCAAAAAGTTGTATAAAAGGTCTGAGGAGTAAACCACTCTTCAGATGCTGACTGCATTAAGCGTAGAGGACACCTGATTCCCTAACGAGGGACGCTTAACAGCATCTCCAATATTGCTGTTGAAAAGTTTGATTATATAACAAATAGCTTAGCTGATTTTTTATTTTATTTTTGCATTTAACTGCTTTGTATTGTAACTAATAAATAATAATTTTATTGTTACAAGTGCCTCTCGTGAGATTTTACTTATAACTATTATATAAACCTTAACCACGAACAACCACAAGGGGAGTCTTCTACGTCATTCCTGAAGGACTGCAACCTGCGGGCGGGTGAGTAACTTTTGGTTTTGGCTAGATTTGACTGTCCTTACCCTACCTGAATAATCATAGGGTTAAAGGTGATAAACGCACCATTATTGAACACCAGTCATAAGGGTCAATCTTTGGAAATTGAGATTTATACATTTGGCCGAAATAAAAGTAATTTAAAAGTAATTTAAAGTAGTCCAAATGAAGTTCTTAGGAATACATGTTACTAATCAGAAATTAAGTTTTGCTATATTTATTGTAGGAAATTTACAAAATATCTTCATGGAACATGATTTTTACTTAATATCCTAATGATTTTTGGCATAAAAGAAAAATCAATCATTTTGACCCATGCAATGTATTGTTGGCTATTGCTACAAATATACCTGTATTACTTAAGACTGGTTTTGTGGTCCAGAGTCACATATGTGTACAGTAAGTGGGTGTGTATCTACTGTATGTGTGTCTATGGCAGTATGAATATTTGGTAATAAAGGTAAAATATATTGTTTTGTATAGTCAGTAGTTTTATATTGTACATATTTTTTACAATAGAATTGTACATATTGTTTTTATTGTATTGTGTTTGATTTGATTACATCATTTGCAGTGCTTTATGAGAGTAGTTCATTACTTAATAAAACAATACAAGAACACAGACTGCTGAGCTACTGTCATGTCCAAAAAGTAATTTCACAAGTTTTATAATAGAAGTAGTCCCCAACCCCCTACTGTTCAAATTGTTTCTTTAGCCACTGATTTTCATCCAGCTGTTTTGTATATGGTTTAGCACAAGTGAAAATATACACTTTATAACATGCAGTCTATAAATACATCCCAGTGGGATTCCTTGCTGCAAAACCACCAACAGTGTGAGACAAATAGAATTAGAAAAGGTGCCATTTTCTTCCATTATAAAATAGATGCCTTGATGCATGTGCTTTCAGAGAAATCTGAGAAAATGTGTGTTACACATGTGTATTACATATATATATAATGCCTACAGGCATTTAGAATTTGTGGGAAAAGTACTGAATATATCTTTTTTGACACATGATGTGAAAGAATTCACACCGTATGGTGAGTTTTTTTGTCACTCAATATCTAAGAGTAACACATCAGAAGTCATGCACTTTTGACATTCTCTCTCTCTCTCTTATTCTCTCTCTCTGTCAGGGGTGCGTGCAGGATTAGACGAGACGATAGACGATATATGCAAAATACAATATATTTAATATAAATCTCCAAGTGGAACAAGGCAGGAACATTCACACACATCTATTACACAAAAGGACCGACAAGGAACTGAAATCAAAGACAGACTTTTAAAGACAGACTAATCAATAAACACAGGTGACACAGATGACTAATAATTACAAGGACAGGTGCAGGGAATCACAAGGACGAAGGGCTAAACCAAATGACAGATCAACGGGGGGAAGACAAATGGGCAAAACCAATGACAAGACAGACAGAACTGTGACATTACGCCCCCCTCCGGAAAGGCGCGTCCTCGCGCCGTGGAAAAAACGAGAGGGGCGGAAAACCAGGAAACCAGAGTCAATGAGGGAGGGGGCTCCGGCGGAGGACGCAACCCCCGGAGGAGGACCAGAACAAAAGTCCAGGTGACACAAAAGACAGTCCATGGGGGCGACGACGGAGGGAGGAGCCAGGGAAGACACAGGAGGGACCTGAAGCAGGAGAACAGGACCCAGATCGCAGCCAGGATGACAGTCCACGGAGGAGCCGACGGAGGGAGGAGCCATGGTGGAGGGAGGACCGCCGACTCCAGGGGTCCGACCGACAGAGGCAGAGCAGCTGGCAGAGGAACCCGAGGCGGAGGTGGAGAGCCGACGGACCAGGGCGACACCGCGGAACCGGAGGGCCAAGGTGGAACAGGAGGCTCTGGCGGCCGAGGCGGAGGCGGAGATCCGGAGGTCCGCGGCGGAGCCGGAGCGACAGAGGACGAAGGCGACGCTGACGGGAAGGAGGAGCCTGACAGAGCCGGAAGGACAGAGGGACGAGGCGAAGCCAGAGGAGTGGAGTCCCGAGGCGGCGGATGGTCGACGACTGACCAAGGCGGAGCCGGAGGGACGATGGAGCCCGGTGGAGCTGGTGGGCCGACGGGCGACGGTGGAGCTGAGGGCGTTGAGAGCCGTGGTGGAGCCGCAGGGTCAGAGGGCCGAGGTGGAGATCTGGGCTGTGAGGCTGGAGGCGGAGCTGAGGGATCCTCCAGCCATGCCACCGATGTTGATTGGCATCCCTGCGGCGAGCCCACTGCATGGATGGTGGGCTGAGGGTGAGCAAGGGGACTGACCGATGACCTGGGAAACCTTGGACGGCTGGGCGGAACCAGCGGGGACTCAGGACGGCTGGGCGGAACCAGCGGGGACTCAGGACGGCTGGGCGGAACCAGCGGGGACCAGGCAGATTCAGACAGACGAGGGCGGGTGGGAGGGAAGTCTATGCAGGTCAGTGGCTCAGAGAAAAAGTCTATTAAGTCATATGATTTTATATCCTCGACTTCGGAAAAGAAGTCGATCAGGTCCCCAGAGTGTTCCATCTCACCCCCAGCGGAGTTGCAGTGGGCAGGGCTCTCCATTTCCCTCACTTGCTCCACGTCGCAATCCACTGTCACAGATGTAGAATCCGGCTCACGCACCTGGTCAGCCGGAGAGGGCTCTGGCTCTGTCGCTCGCGGCTCTAGTCCCTCATCCGCGGTGCGCTCGGGTTCCCGCTCTGCATGTCGGGGCGATGATTGGCTGCTCTCTGGGTCGTGAGTGGGGCTGACGTCCTCCTCGACGAAGCCGACAGTCCAGGAAGATCCACTGGACGCCAGCACCCACTCGATGTATCCGGCAAGGCTCTCTCGAGGACCCTCCCCGGACAGCTGCGTCTTGATGTTTTCATTTAATCCGTTGCGGAAGAACGTGCACAAGCAGCTGTCCGGGTAATGAGTAGATGGGACGAGGAACAGAAAGTCTCTGATGTGGTCCTCGAGAGAGCGGTTCCCCTGCTTCAGGAGAATGATGAAGACGTTGGGGTCATCCATGAGGAAAAAAATATAAAACACTGATACAAAAAACGGAAAATAAACGCAGGGAGAGGTGCCGGGTAAACTGTAGTTGGTCGGTCCTTATGTCAGGGGTGCGTGCAGGATTAGACGAGACGATAGACGATATATGCAAAATACAATATATTTAATATAAATCTCCAAGTGGAACAAGGCAGGAACAAGGCAGGAACATTCACACACATCTATTACACAAAAGGACCGACAAGGAACTGAAATCAAAGACAGACTTTTAAAGACAGACTAATCAATAAACACAGGTGACACAGATGACTAATAATTACAAGGACAGGTGCAGGGAATCACAAGGACGAAGGGCTAAACCAAATGACAGATCAACGGGGGGAAGACAAATGGGCAAAACCAATGACAAGACAGACAGAACTGTGACACTCTCTCTCTCTCTCTCTGTCTCTCTCTCAGTTGTTAGTCCAGGAAGGCTTGTCCTCTAAAACAGCCTCATTAGAATCCAATCATAGCAGCTGCACATGAGGATTTTGTTTGCATGGTTTACACGTTTTAACACGTAGTTTGCGATCACAAGCAGATGGCAACTGTAGAGAAACAAGTTGGTGTGAAGCTATATCTGGAAGAAATTTCTTGTGCCGCTCAATTTGCAGTTAGTTTGCATTGATGGGTGATGGAATTCACCGCCCAGTAACATTCTCAGCGTGATCTGCTTTAAATTATATTTATCCAAAATGAGCATTAAATCTTATTCAATCAGAAATCATCCTTGTGGTCTGAGGCGGGAACGGACTGTCTGGTTTCAGTAAAGTTGTACCCATTGTAATGCATGTAGAGGACATGAAGTCATGTCTTTTAAAACTTTCCTTTTTCTGATTTTGCAAGGTCTCAGATCCCCACGGGTCTATAAAAAGCCTCAAGTCTTGAAATTCCCAGACATATTCTGCTCTGACTGGCTTTACTGTTTTTATATTTGAGGTCCTTGAGACCTCAGTGATGTATGCTGTGTAAGTAATTTTGAAATTAACTTACTGTATTCCCTTTAGATTGGTCTGACCTAATCAAAACCTAAGAGGAAAAAAAACTACTGAGGGGCGAGATGTTTTTTTTAACTGGTTTTGGGGGCAAAAAAGTCCCTCTGGTTCATCTTCAGAACAGAAAAGATATTTTTGATGAAATACGAGAGCTTTCTGTCCTTGCATAGTCAGCAAATAAGCAACATTCAAAGCCCAGAAATATAGTAAGAACATTGTTAAAATAGCCCATGTGACATTAGTGGATCAACTGTACTTTTATGAAGCTACGAGAATACTTTTGTGTGCAAAGAAAACAAAAATAACAACTTTGTTCAACAATTTCTATTCTTTCATTTTATTCAGTTTTATTATTAGTAGTAGTATTGTTAATATTATTTTTGTTGAGGGTTTCTTTAGAATGTTTACAAGATTCACAAGTTCTCACTCATGGGAAGGAAAAGGGAAATATATCTCTTGCAGATACAAAGGACACTGCAACATCAAGAAAAGAATAATTTATTCCTCCCTTTTGCATTTGAGTCCCCAAGATGGCATGAGAAAAGATAGCAGCTCCTTTTTTTATCGCTCTAATGACCTTAAAGTGCCATCATACGTGGCTCCACTACTAGTGACAAGTGTAAATTACACTGTCAGTCTTCTCATTGTTAAAGATCATGTTATCCATTTTAAAGGCATCGCCTACAAGCCATTTCAGTAGCCACCGAAAAAAAACATTCACATTTTGATGTCTTCACATCTGTCCGAGTAGTGCATGCTATTTTTCAAATGCCAGAGTTCAGGAACCGCAAGCTCAACAGTGATTTTTTTTTTTTTTTCCCACTCATATAATAACCTATAATTTCTACAGACTATTTTTGCTTCTTTGGTTTTGTTTGTTGTTTGTTTATTTAGCTCGTTTGTGTTTTAAGAGTTCAGAGAATCTTTGAATGTGATGTCATAAATGTTTTACATCAAGAGTTGACCCCATCTCCCAATACGTAATTTTATTTGTCTCAAGCTTCAAAATCCTAGTAGATGAGGAATGAGTGATGAAAGATCTCAGGCTTTCAGGCTCTGGATCTTGTCACGAGTTGTCAGATGATTCTACACTGACAAGAGTTTGCTGTAAATAAACATGTTTGTCTGTGTGTTTCTTATAGGCTTGCCGTATTCGCACTATTCAAAATGCGGCATATTTCTCTCAGCAAGCAGCTGGTTCTGCCGAGGCGCCATCTGTCCCAAATTACAGAGTATCTTCCTGAATGTCTTGTCTCAGCTTTTGTCATGTATCAGGAGTTGACTTCATAGAGTCGAGGCTCTTTCTCCTCACAGCAGGCTTCAGCTCAACACATGCACATCTTTCAAATTCAAATATCATATAAGCTCTTCTAAAAATGCACACAGCTCCATAGATACCACCACTTCCCAGAGCTATGGTTTAGTCAAATGGTATACACTGTAAATAGCTTAGAGAACATTCCTACCTTATCTAACACTTCAGAATGACTCTCATTGGTGTATGCAGGGGTTGAATTGGGCCAGGGAGATCTGGAACGGCCTTGTGACTCTTTCTTTTAGTAAAAGAATAAAACATATGGCTGATTTGTTTGTCAGTGAAAAAAACATGGATTAGATATTACATAAAGTAGCTTTAGAAAGAAATATTTTGATTTAACTTAACTTTGTTACATAAACTTTTAAGGCTATGACATGGCAATAACATTGCTTTTCAGGAGCTGCATCTGAAGTGTACATATGTGTATATTCACACAGACTGTTTAAAGAAATCGTTCAACGAAAATGCTGTCATTAATTACTCACCGTCATTCCCGTCAAGACCTTCATCCATCTTCAAAACACAAAGATATTTTTGATGAAATCCACAACCTGATCTCATAACGAAAACGTACCTGTGGGAACTTTTTTGCAAGACGCAAAATATGTACTGCCACGTATGTTTCGTGATACATTCGATGTGAAATGTCCACTGAGTGGCGCTAAAAGAGTGTTCGTTTTTTTTTCTGTGGAACAGATGAACGCATATATGGTACGTTTTATGTAACGTTGCTGTACGTGTCACTGCAATTCTGGCTCTGTGACGTTTTAAAATACCATCCCATCTGCACTACACCTAAACAGTATGAACAAAAGTGAATATGATGTAAAAACGCAATCACAAGCATGCCGTTTTAGCTTGTTTTTCCATTTCTCATCTTTTAGCTCTTTCATGTTTTTTACAGGATTCATACCCAAGGATTTTGCATCCTAAGTCCAATTCCATGCCAGAAAGTGAAACACATGGAGCTGTAATCATAACTGTGTATGACAGGGGTGTCAAACGCCCTGCAGAGTTTAGATGCAACTCTAATTAAACATACCTGATCCAATGAATCATGTCATTCAGGCTCACTGCAAAAAATGTTTTTCTTACCTGATTTTTTTTTGTCTTGTTTTCAACCAAAATATCTAAAAATACTTAAATCAAGAAGTATTTTCTAGACGAGTAAAAAAAATTTGTCTTGTTTTCAGAAAAAAACAAGTCAAAATTAAGTGTGTTTTTGCTTGAAACAAGCAAAATAATTTGCCAGTGGGGTAAGAAAATAATCTTGTTTTCTGTTTGTAATGTTACAAAGCTACAAGAATACTTTTTGCATGCAAAGAAAGCAAAAATAACGACTTTGTTCACTGAGAAAGCTCTCAGATTTCATAAAAAAATATCTTAATTTGTGTTCTGAAGATGAACAAAGGCCTTATGGGTTTGGAACAACATGAGGGTAAATAATTAAGGACAGAATTTTCATTTCTGGTTAAACTAACCCATGAATACAGCTTAGAGTTGGCATGAATACATTTACACTCCCATTTGAATTGCATAAATAAAGATAATAAATGGGTATTGCTTTTTAATATATAAATGTTGTAATATGACAATTTAAAAAAAATGAAATGATACTCAATATTAAACGAAAACTGCAGCTAGTCACTGCCTTAATGAGTGAGTCGTTCAGTCATTCATTCAAACGATTTGTTCAAACGGTTGATTGATTGATTCATTAATTAATTCAAGGTTTTATGAATGAGTCACTGATTCATTGGCTCACTTGATTCATTTAAAACAGTGGATTGATTCAGTTACAAAACACCACAGTGTTTTGCTCAGAGAGACACAGCAGTTATGCTATGGCTTTGTTTGGAATTATTTTAGTTTGTGAAATTGAGCACATCAAAATGGACAATACTGACAATATTGTGTCTGTACTTTAGCACAATAGTAACTTATTGTTTATTGAACTACTGTATAAAATTACATTTGCAATTACAAAAAAATGCATTTGTGTAGCTCTGTGAATATTTATTACATTTTTGAATAGTGTGCTTGCGTGTGTAGTAATTAATATATGAACGTTTTTAGCCTCATATCTTGAATTTCAGTATCTAGTATCCAGTGAACGGCGCTATAAATAAACGGCGTTACTAACGGCGATACTTTTTTCAGTAACGAGTAATCAAACGAATTACTCTTTCCCCCGTTACAACGCCGTTACCGTTACTGACAATAAAATGCCCGTTACTATAACTGAGAACACTGAAGCGGTTTTCATGCGAGCAGCGTGTCTCTCTCAGCCATATGAACCTCTCTTTCTCTGGGGTTTGTGTGTGTTCGGGTCCGGGGCGGGACACATAACCAGTGATGATGATGATTGGTGTGTCTGTAAACGTGGTGTAACTGAGAACGCGATGATTGGCTTAGATTGAGTAAATTTACATTGTTTGCCAATCAGAGGCAGAGTAGTGCGGGTGTTCACACAAGCACGCGCACGCATTGTTGCCAACTTGGCGACTTTGTCGCTAGATTTAGCAACTTTTCAGACCCCCTTAGCGACTTTTTTTCGAAAAAGCGCCTAGCGACAAATCTAGCGACTTCTTGGACAAACCTTATTTAGTTTATGAGACTCTCTGGTCCTGCCGCGCGCGCTCTCCCTCTCTCTCTGTCTGCGTCTGCTCTGTTCAGTGAGCGGCAGAGAAGCAGCACTTTCAGATAAAAAAGGATATTCTGATGCTTCTGACTCTATTTTACAAGCAACTATAGCCGAAATCACAGCACACAGCCATTGTCTTAATCGTATGTGTATTTGATTTCATTTGACAATGTCGTGAGATTATGAATAACGATTTTAGTGTAGATAAATATCTTCGAGAGCTGGTTATGTAGTCCTAATGGGACTAGAAATAGAAATATTTAAAGTTCTAAACCATCTATGCTTTATTTGTGCTTTATTGTTCCACTATAGATAATATTTATATGTTGAATTTGATAGTTGTCTCTCACGTTGTCCCACAACAACATTAAAATAGTGTAGATTAGTGTACGATGTTTTATATTTATTTTATAGTTATATTAAATTAGATTTTTTTAAAGTAATGCAATAGTTACTTTGCCTGGTAATTAGTTACTTTTATAATGATGTAACTCAGTTACTAACTCAGTTACTATTTGTGGGAAGTAACTAGTAACCATAACTAATTACTTTTTTAAAGGTACGTGCCCAACACTGCTAGTATCTAGAAGGAACGGACAAAATCCTTGAAAATTCCCGCTCATGTCCATTGCCGTCATTTTAACCTTTACATTCTTTCTGATCTGAGTGATCCAGGACTATCCCTGACTATGTCTAACATGTTAATTCTTGCTAAATATGCAGTTATATTATGGGCCATTGGCATGAATTGTACTCATAATGGAGTGGTAGTGGAGTTCTCATGCTTTTCACTAAGTACTTCCATTCAACATACAGATCTGGGCTGTGGCAAGTACCGTTAAATGTGTAATTTCACCTCATAACTGATTGAACCATTGAAATGCATCTCTGTGTTCATAATCAGACCAAGTGTAAATGCCCTCCAAGACACATGTGAGATCTGAGCAATCTGACCACCTCAGAAGGTGGTTTAAGAGCATTTTCTTCACTCTGAGTCTATATATAGTTTTTGTTCTCTCCCATGACATAACATTCCCTCTTCCTTTCCCTAAGATGTACATTTTTTTCTCTCCCTCTGGACTGTATCTGTCTCCTGGTGCACTTTTGCTGTTGTGGTGCCACAAATCTTATTTAGAGCAAGATGAAGGTGCACGTCCCATCTGATGCATGGAAGCTGTGAAGAACTCCATTTATCTTCTTCCCCCAACCGCTGAAGAGCGCCAGTGCAGCGTCTGTCCCTGTCTAATGGCTCTGGAGATAACACCTGGCTCCAGCAGAGGCTGACGCTTGTGCTTTTCCCCACGAGAAAGCGGCAACGGGAAAGAGGAAGTCAAAGGAGTGATTATCACATGCTGTTGTTGTAGGAAGCACTATTGACGGTTCAATCATCATATTTATCAGTGTTTGTGTTCACCTGGAACCCATTCAGTTTTGCATTCAGCATGGATTTGTGTGAGTTTGTATTTTTTCGAATAGGAAAAAAGCTAGATTTAGGAGTAAATTCACTAAACAGGTGCACCACTTTAACAAACAGTTTTTCTGCGCAAATAACCACTAACCACCCACAATCCAGCATAACTAGGCATGTTTAAATGTAGAAATTGTGCACTGTTCATGAAACATGAGCTGTATTAATTTCTGTGTGAAATATACACTAAAGTTCAGATGTCTAGGTAAGTTTTTAATGCTTTTATTAAGCAATGATGCATTAAACTGAACACAGTAGACCCTCATAATGTTACTAAAGGTTTCTGCTACAAATAAATGCTGTTCTTTTGAACTTTCTAAGGGAATTCTGTAAAAAAATATCACAGTTTAAACAAAAGTATCAAACAGTACTGATAAGAAATGTTTCTTGAGCATCAAATCAGCATATTAGAATTATTTCTGAAGGATCACATGACGCTGGCTGAAAAAAAACGTAACATTTCATAAATGACTAAATTTTGAAAATAGTTATTTTAAATTGTAATCACATTTTACAACATTACTGCTTGTATTTCTGATCAAATAAATGCATACTTGTGCATAACAATAATATATGTTAGCCATTCTTAATACATTTGTGAATTTAGTGGAATTATTCAAATCCCATTGTCATTTAAGAATGCACACACCTTCTTTTCAAGTTAACCTTATTGATCATGACTTGTTCACAAAAGTGAATGCTATTTGCCAGTGCCATTAATGCAATAATTAAATCATGATTAACCATAATTGTTTATATCTAAATAATCAGCCCATTCGCCACCATGCTGCACAAAGCAGACAATGCATCTAAAACAGATTCCAGTGAATTCTCCCTAAGTGCTGGGACATTAACCGACAACCTGTTCCCTTCCGGAGGGAACTCTACGCTGCGTCCTGGCGGACACTATGGGAACTGCCTTCAGCATGACCGGTTCTGAAACAAGCTATAGAACAACGACAGTGAACTTGACACTGGCCGGCGCCAGCCCGTGACGTCATCAGCGGGCGCCTGCTAGTATAAAAGCAGGTGCCTGAGAGCACAACACCATCTTTTTGTCTTCAGAGTCCTCCGTTCTAGCGAGTGAGTACAGCGATGCCTAGAGGAAAACTGTTTAGGAAGTGTGCGGATCCGTGTCAGAGAAATCTGACACCTGATGACGCACACGACCTCTGTGTGATGTGTTTAGGTGAAGAGCACGCGCGCTCCGTTCTAGAAGGAACGGAGTGCGTCCACTGTGAGAGTTTCACTATGAAGAAACTCCGTTCTCGTTTGTCCCTTTTCTTGAGGGAATTGGGACATCCATCCGCCCCACGCGGCTCTGGTCCCGCGGCAGCCGAGGCTGCCCGGCGGCTGAGATCGTGGGGATCACAGGTGGAGCTGGCTGACGAGTTTGAGAGAGGGGTTAGTCTCTCGCGCCCGTCAGCCAGAGACGAGGACGCGCTGCTAGCGGAAGATGTGTTGTCTCTCACATCTTCCGATCCTGCAGCGAGTGCTCTTTTGGCTTCAAGCCAGGGCGAGCAGGAGGCTGAGATGGAACAAGATGATCTCTCTGAGTCCATACAGCCTCCCTGCCCCGCATATGATGAGTTGATGTCTGTTATGGACCGCGCGGCTACCCGTTTAGACCTTCAGTGGAAGCCCGCTAGGGAAGAAGCCGCCCTGGGTAGACTGGACAAGCGGTTTCTTCCCGGCCATAACAAACCAACTCCCGTGAGCCTCCCATTCCTTCCTGATCTGCATAAAGAGATCGAGAGGGCATGGGACAGGCCATATTCAGCCCGCATTCACAGGCATCAGCATGTGAACTATGCTGATGTCGAGGGAATGCTGGAGCGTGGATATGCTTCGATGCCCCCCATTGAGCAGACGTTTGCGAACTATCTCTCAGCGGGAGGGACATCGACCCTGAAGGCTCCGACCCTGCCTTCCAAGCCGTTGAAAGAAACATCTCGGCTGAACGGCAGGGCATATGCGGCAGCGGGTCAGGCTGGTGCTGCTCTGCACACGGTGGCAGTGTTGCAGGCGTACCAGGCTGATCTGCTAAAAGATCTGGACCGTGGTCTGGGGCTTTCCCCGGAGGAGGTGGCCGAGCTGCGCCGCACCACAGACCTCTCTCTGAGGGCCACCAAGCAGACAGCGACCGCGGTGGGCAGGTCTATGTCGGCTATGGTGGCCACAGAGAGACATCTGTGGGTGAACCTGGCGGACATCGAGGAGAAAGAGAAATGCTTTCTCCTTGATGCGCCGGTTTCGCCATCTGAGTTGTTCGGCACATCCGTCGAGGCGGTGGTCGAGAGATTCAGAGAGGCGAAGGCGCGCTCGGCGGCTTTCAAGTCATGTATTCCTCGCCGGTCCACGCCCCCACCTGAACACCGGGGAAAACCAGGCCCGTCCTGGTCCAAGGGCCAGAGACGAGGCCAGGTCGCCAGTGTGGCCACTCGGGGCCCTCCCCCCGGGAGGAGTCGGTCCCAGAGGAGGCGTGATGCGCGGCATAGGAGAGGGGATCTAAGGGAGACGATCCAGCGCCGGCGTGGCGGCAGGCCTGGATCGGGTACCTAGAGTCTCCTCTCCGGTTCCCCTCACGTCCGTTCGGCTACCTGCCCCTCCTTTTTCCCCCTCGCCAAAGACTCTGGGGCTGGGCCGATGATGAGATTGATACTCAATCTGATGGCCCGGTATGTGAACAGTAAAGACACTTTAATAAAATATTCAAATGTGTATGTATGTTTTCTTTTGTCTACCAGCTCCGCTTGGGTGATTGTTATTGCAGTTTTCGAGCTCCTCTTGAGTTCTACTGCCACCAAGTGCCGAGTGTAGCCAGGTCTCCCCTCGTTTTATAAAAGAAAACAGTGCGTAGAGACCTACACTCGTAGAAATCCCCTCTTGGGTTAAGCGTTGTCAGGTTTAAAACCTCCGCTAGAGTAAGCTTGGTATAGACATGATCCAACATACATATACATATGGGAATATGTAATAAAAACCCTCTTGAGCGTTGTTAAGCTGCTTCAAGCGAAAAAAAAAAAATCGCTCTGCTGAAGCCTCCGCTCGCTCAAACCCTGCTAAGAGTAATACTCTTTTTGCATGAGTGTAGTCAGGTACCTTCCCTGTGTATATTCATATACACACATGTGAGACCTCCACTCCTAGGAGTTTGTGTGTTAGGGTGAACAGAGCGTCGTCAGGGCTCCCTATCTGAGAGAGAGATGTTTTACTGAAGCCTCCGCTCTCTTTAAAAAGCCCCGCTTTTAAGTAGAAATCTTATATATTTGGCTGTTAGGCCCCATTCTGGGCCTCGCTAAATTATTTTCTGGTATTGTGACTAAAACCCAATCTGCCAGAATTGAGTGTAGCAGGCCTTTTCCTAAAAAGCCTCCTCTCTGTGAAGTCCCACTGATGTGTGGACTCGTATAAAGATAATACTTCTTAGCGTTGAATGTAGCCATGCAGGTCATTCTTTAGACCTCCATTCATGAGAGCTTTTATTGGTTTGAGTGTCGCCAGGCTCCCTCTGTGTGAGGTATTTCTGTTAAGCCTCCACTCTCCAGAAATACAGGCCGAAACACAATATTGCAGCTCTACTTTTCTGTATATGAGCCCTTTCGTGGACCTGTCACTTCAAGCGTTGAGTGTAGTTAGGCCTCCCTTCCTCGAGAGGGTGTTCATACCAAGGCCTCCACTCGATAGAGCTTCCTCAGCTGAGCGTCGTCAGGCTTTGTTGCGCTCGAGAGACTGTAACCATTAAAGCCTCCCCTCGCTGAAAGCTCCGCTTCCGGGTTCTGCTATCGCCCGGGAATAATATAGGTGTCTTCCTCGCTACGCTTAGAGCACCTCCTCAAATCCACGTTAGTGATGATTACTCACGCAAGTCGTTTTGAGCATTCCCTAAAATCCACGTGAGTGGTAAGTGCACTACTTAGGCACTTCACTAAAATCCATACTTATGGTAAGGTTCCCTCCCGTAAAGGCAGGGTCCTTTCTGAAATCCTATACGGTGTGGACCACGCAGGGAAATCCTCCGTGCCCATTTTCGAGTTGGTTCCAAAACCCTTAAGTTTTTTCAACTCCTTTGATAAGCACAGTGTAATAGGTCTCCTCTCTGTCACAGCCACAGTACTGAGACCTTCACTCTCACAGTATAGCAGCTGGCAGGCCCTTGGGTGCCTCGCTGACTATTTTTTGGGGGGAGTGCTGTCTTCCACTCACCAAAAAAAACTAGTGTTGCAGGCTTCTCTCTCTAGAGATGCAGTCTCGGAGCCTCCACTACACAGAGCTATGTGATAAATGCTATTTTGCATTATTAGCTCTACTGTGAGTATTTGCCATTTCTTTGAGCGTCGAGTGTAGTCAGGCCTCCCCTCGCTTAGAGCGTTTCACTTTGAGGCCTCCACTCTGAAGAGTTTCCCTAAGGAGAGCGTCGTAGGCCTCCTCTCGCTTTAGAGAGTCTTTCTGCTGAAGCCTCCCCTCTCCAGAAGCTCCGCTTTCAGGCTTTGCTATCGCCTAGAGACTGCAATCCTCTCGCTATGCTCTGGGCACCTACTTAAAACCACATCTGTGGTGTTTACTCACGCAAGTCCTTGAGTACTCCTTAAAATCCACACGAGTGGTAAATGCGTTTATGCATTTTTCTCAAATCCACATTGGTGGTAAAGGTCTCCCCCGACTGGCGGGTCCTTTTCTAAATCCTTTACGGTGTGGGCCACGCAGGTAAACCTCCGTTCCCATCTTTTGAGTTGTTTTTTTACAAAACCTTTTAGTTTTTCCAACTCCAATCCAGATAGCACTGCTAGCAGGATTGAGTGTTGACGCCTCTTCCGGCCTCCACTCTCCAGAAGAGCTCCACGAAGGTAATTCTGTCGTACAGGCTATTCAGCCTCGCGGATTACCTTCAGGATTAGAGTGTAGATAGGTCATGAGACCTCCACTCTCAGAGTTCTTCTTTGCTAAGCACGGAAGTGTGTCAGGCTTCCTCTCTTGAAAGCCTCCACTCTCCAGACTCCACTCAGGTAGTACTGTCGCATAGGCTATTCAGCCTCGATGAACACCTGTAGTGTTGAAGTGTAGTAGGTCATGGGACCTCCACTCTTAGAGTCCTTTTTCTGCCCACAGAATATTGCCACCAGACTCCACTTAGGTACTGTCGCATAGGCTACTCAGCCTCGCTGATTACCATCAGTGTTGAAGTGTAGTTAGGTCATCAGACCTCCACTCTTAGAGTCTTTCTTCTATGAAGTGTTGTTAGGCTTCTTCTCAGAAGCCTCCATTCTCTAGACTCACTCAGAGTCCTTCGTTGCCTCCAGAGATTCACTAGAAATAGGCAGTCCGACTGCACAGGCTATTCAGCCTTGCGGACTACCTCTAGTATTGGGTGTAGATAGGTCACAGACCTCCATCCTTAGAGTCGTCCTCTGCTGGGTGCAGAGTGGTACCAGGCTTCTTCTTACCAAAGCCACCACTTTGCAGAAACTCCACTCAGGTAGTTCTGCTGTACAGGCTATTCAGCCTCACTGACTACCCTCAGTGTTGAAGTGTAGATGGGTCATGAGACCCCCACTTTTAGAGTTTTCCTTTGCAAGACACAGAGTGCTTTTTTGGCTTCCTTTGAAGCAGTCACTCCTCAGAAACTCCATGTAGGTAGTTCTGCTGCACAGGCTACTCAGCCTCACTGACTACCTCCAGGTTTTGAGTGTAGAGGTGTCACGGCACCTCCATTCTTAGAGTTGCTCTCTGGAAGGTGCAGAGTGTTGCCAGGCTTCCTTTCGTTGAAGCCTCCACTCCTCAGAAAATCTCCACTTAGACAGGTCTGCTGCACGGGCTATTCAGCCTCACAGACCATCGTCAGTGTCAAGTGTAGTTAGGTCATGAGACCTCCACTCTGAAGATTCCCTCTGAGCAGAAGCTCCACTCGGGTAGTTTTGTTGCACAGGCTATTCAGCCTCACTGAATACCCCAGTGTCGAGTATAGCACCTATACCTGTTAGCACTGAATGTTGTCAGGTCCCTAGAGCAGACATTCGCTCTGCTGAGACCTCCATTCCCTAAAACTCCGCCCATTATGACAGGGCGTTTATGAGCTCCATCACTTAGAGAGCTAAGTGTAGTAGGCTCCCTCTAGGCCTCCACGCTTGAGAGTTACGTGCACAGGCAGCCGAGCTAGCCGTGGCAGGTCACTGGGCCCCAGCGACTCTCGCTGAAGCAGGGGTGATGTTCCTTCTTGACTCCTCGTTCAGTCAGTTTGATCACTTATCCCTCGGCATGGCAGCGTTGGTATAAACGTTCCCATAGTGTCCGCCAGGACGCAGCGTAGAGTTCCCTCCGGAAGGGAACGTCTAGGTTACGTATGTAACCCCTATTCCCTGAGGACAGGGAACGAGACGCTGCGTCTCGGGGCCATGCCTCGGGCCCTGCACATACCTCCGTCCGACAAAAAGATGGTGTTGTGCTCTCAGGCACCTGCTTTTATACTAGCAGGCGCCCGCTGATGACGTCACGGGCTGGCGCCGGCCAGTGTCAAGTTCACTGTCGTTGTTCTATAGCTTGTTTCAGAACCGGTCATGCTGAAGGCAGTTCCCATAGTGTCCGCCAGGACGCAGCGTCTCGTTCCCTGTCCTCAGGGAACAGGGGTTACATACGTAACCTAGACGTTTTGAAATGCAGTAAAAGTGTGGTCCTTGCATTGTCATTTCATCTTTAAAACGCTCAATTTAAACAAGGTCATTGCAGGATCTCTTGAATTCAGTGTTGTCACAGTTACTTCTTGCTGTTTGACAGAGATTTAGATTGTGAGTATTTAGACGAAGACACATCAGCCTGACAGACGATCTTCATCTTAATCTCACAGCTGTCATGGAAATCTGCCCACTTACATTTCAGCCTGATGAGGTTGTTTCTCTCATTCAAAATGCACTTGCAGTTTTTCACATTTATCAGTTGATGCTCACTCTCTTCGGATACATTGTCTATAGAACTGAAGAGGCTCAGTGGCAGTGAAAATGAACAAAAGCGTGTTGTTATCTTGAGAGTACAGTTTAGGTCATTCAAATTTTTCCCTCTAGGATTTGTGTCCTTGTCTACTTTCTCTAATGTTGCTTTCGCATCGCTTTTCTTTACATTTTTCTTTTACGCTGACTCTTCGTCCTTCAGTGGCTTGTGGTACTGGTGTTTCTGATAGCTTTAGAGAGGTGAGAGTGTATCCTCACTCAATTAGCCCTCAGCTCGCAGCTCTCTTGTGTCAAGAGTCGTTTACACTACAGAAGACATGCAATTACACCTGAGGGGTAATATGAGTTTGACTGTGCCTGTCAGTCACTGCGGCGGTGAGGCCATATCTCTCTGTTCTCTGTGCCAAAGCAAAATTTAGCAAGAATTTTTTTTTTCTGGATGCGATGGCGTTTGATTGCACTGCTGTTGTAATGCATGGTTAGCGAACAAAATGACAGAAAATAAGTTTGAGCAAAAAATTCATGAATATTTATGCAACAGATCTTTGTGGTCCTCGAATCTGATTGGCTGAGAGAAGTGACATATTCGTGTGATGTCAGAACTTCAGCCGTTTCACCGTTTGTATCACTCTGCTTGTGTTTTTTTTCTAACAGCGAGTGTCATGGTAGATGTCCAAATCCACTATAATTTTATTAATAATACTTGGTCAGACTTTAAATATATGGTTTGTTAATAAACATTATGTCTATTTGAAAATTTTGCAATGTTTTCGGAGATGTGAGCTCCAGGGCATCAGCGGGCATTCAATGCTCATTAACCCGCTGAGAACAGCCTTACCTCAGCCAGATCTTCTGGAATTTGCCTCTGGCTCTGATGTCTCTATAGTGGTTAAACATGAGATGTAATTAATTTTGGATAAATCTAATGGGCAGTCTTTGGTCTCATTAATCTATTTGTTACAGAGCAAATAGTTTTGGCTGAGGGCAAAATCTCATCTTGCTATATTTTATGTAACATCAGTGCTGTATAGCAGACCGCTGCCTTTGAATTTTTGACTAAATTGCCTAACAACTTTCATGGTGGCTGTTGTTGTTTATTAAATATTAGTATTCAATAAGTAATAAGTAGTATTTAATAATAGTATTTAGTATTGGGAAACATGTGTGTTTGTGGTGTTCATTTTAGTTTCATTGTTCCACCATTAGATGGCGACAAGAGACTGTTTTAATAAGTCAGTCAGCAGTAAAGACTTTTTTATTTAAAGAGACTGAAACAGGGTTGTAAACAAGCAAGTTATTTTACTTTCAACAATAGCTTGTAAGATGCAGCCAACAGCCATCATCAGATGTCATCAGAAATCATCCTTAACAGATGAAAGGATAGTGTGACAAAGATATCGCTTTCCTCAGCGTACATTCAAACTAATATTTTATTGTGAATATGAGACTGAGCTGAATAATGAATGCTGTATCAGATGCAGGTAATCACACTCGCTTAGTCCATCTCTCTCATAATACTCTACAGTGAGCTTTTAATACGGTAATGCAATAAGGCTTGGGCTCAGCTGTTAAACTCTCAAACTGAGATTTGAACCCAGGGCAGAAGAAAGTAGTTCGCACAAGAGGGTTTTTAAAGACACTCTGTTTTTGTTTTTAAAACAAGATTTATGCACATTTACACACTTCTTTGATTGTATTTGATTGCTTCCATTGCCCTTATTTGTAAGTCGCTTTGGATAAAAGCGTCTGCTAAATGATTAAATGTAAATGTATAAACGCAATATCACACTTGTTGCTGTGCAAAATGGTTGTATAACATGCTGTGTGTATATATACACACACAGATGCACAAAAACATTATGAGTAATGATTATAACTGTTGGGTATAATTCTATCTCCAAATTTCTACTGATTAGGGAAATGAAACAATAACTCTCCAGTGGATCTGCAGTGGAATAAGTAGGAAGCTTCATCGTTTGACTGCATGTCAAATAGGGTCTGATGTAACAGCTGGTATCACTCTCCATTTCAAAAGAAACAACTCCGTCAATACTGTGATTAATATTCATCATCCATGCAACTGTCCATTCTTTTTAGCAGTGTGGCAGATGGAAACAAAACAGACAAACAGAAATGCTCATGTGTTTGCTTTCGTATTTGCATCACATCTTTCAGATTTCTGAGATTTGCCTCTCTCAAGATTATGAATACTGAAAAAAAACACATTAAACAGGTCAGCAATAACTCTTTGGGGTAAAGCTGATTTTCATTCACCTCAAGAACTGGCTGTGTTCAAGTTGTTTCATGAGATTACATTCATTTAGTAATGTCAGTTTGCCAAAATGGTGAACATACTGCATATTCAAAAGAAAGATTTAGCTTCATGTGTTAATTGTTGCCAACTTGCCTTTAGTAATGGATATATTTCAGAAAAACAAGATTCAGGTGATGTTCTAGCTATAAATGTAACTGCAATGACACATCTATGTGTGATTGAGCATTTTTTTTAATTAAACATTATATCTGTTTCAGATATATTAATGCTGTCACAATATGTTTAATTTACTCTCAGCTAATTGTAAATGGTTTGTTAAAGGTTAAGATAAATCCTGTTAAACACCTGAGTAATTGTAATATTACACTTAAATTACTTGAATATCATGATTCAGATTGTGATCTTTCCATCTTTCCCTGGGTTCCATTTTAGCACGGCTGGTTTGTGTTATAATCGCAAGCTGTCACTCAGACAGGAGCCTGCTGACTTTGTGAACGTACGTTTACACCAGAGCTAAATTTCGACACTTTATACTTGAACTCACTGACAGATCTGGCAGGGGAAAAAAAAGTTCATTTTAAGAGATGTTACTGTTAACAATTCTTCCGTGCACCTCACCTCTAACATCTGGAGTGTTAACTGAAGCTCCATCTGGCTGGATGAGCCTGAGATGTTTGTGTTCAGCAGATGAGAGCATCCCTGAGTGCAGCTGACTGAACTCCACTCAATTATTAAGTAATTAAACATCAGTCATCAATACGTCTCATCAGTCCAAACAGACACCTGGATGAAATTAAGAGCAGTAAAAGATGGATGGACTACAAGTTTATAACCACATGAGGTGCCGTATATACGAATTCAATAATTAAGCACTCGCTAGACTGAATAAATTAAATGCGACAGGATTCAGCATGGAGATATAGTCATGAATAATTTAGTACCTCGCATAACAGTTAATTTCAAGCCTCAGATTCATTTGCATATTGATGGAAATTTTTCAAACTTTTCTGTTTATTTTAGCCATACGAGAAAAGTGGGGGAATTCTTCTAAACAGCTGGTAATATAAATCAAGGCATAGTGAACAAGTTTAAATAAACATGCAATAAAGTGCTTATCGAGTGTTTCTGTAGCTCATTTGGTAGGGCATGGTGCTAGCAATAAAAGAGTCAGGGTTCAGTTCCCAGAGAATGCATGTGTCACGTATCTGGTCTATCCTGTCATTATGAACTCTTGCACCACACATCATGGACTTCATTTCCCACAAGCCACTGCTCTAATCACTGCATTCACCTGCTCTCACTTTACTGATTACTGGTCACAGCTGCACCTCATCACACTGTCTGCATTTAAGCCACTCACACACACAGCCACTCTGCGAAGTCTTATCGTTCCATATGGTCGTAATTCTAAGCGTTTTTCTCTGTGTTGGATTTCCCGTGTATGACCCTGGACTGTGTTTCTCGTTTATGATTCTTGCTACATACCATTGTGACCATTGCCTGAGAATCGAACTGTTTACTGGATTTCCTACGTTGTTCCTGTTTTCCGGTGATTACTCCTGCTTGTTGACTATTCTCAATAAAGCTTGGCAAATGGATCCGAACGTCTCTGACTCCCTGTGACAGAAGACTTCGCCACTACAAGGATCCAGCAGCTTTATTCTCCAGCATCACAATATGGACCCGCATGAGTCTGTAAGCAAGATGGCCTCCCTTCTAGAGTCTCTTGACAAGATGACCTCCCTTCTAGACTCTGTTCGCAAAATGGCTGCCCTTCCAGAGTCTGCTCTCAAGATGGGCCCCCTTCCACAGCCATGGCACAAGATGGCTACCGTCAAATCAGAGTCTCCACCGCCAGAGCGCCCTCCAGTGACTGCGCCGCCAGAGCGCCCTCCAGTGACCGCTCGCTCAGAGCCTGCTCTTCCAGAGTCTCCGCTGGAGACGCCCAGCCCTCCTGAATCTCCGCTGGGGTCGTCCAGTTCTCCAGAGCCCGCTCCTCAAGAGCGTTGTCCAGAGCCCGCTTCACAAGAGCGTCGTCCAGAGCCCGCTCCTCAAGACAGCCTTCCAGAGACTCCGCTGGTTCAGCCCAGCCTTCCAGAGCCTCCGCTGGTTCAGCCCAGCCTTCCAGAGACTCCGCTGGTTCCGCCCAGCCTTCCAGAGACTCCGCTGGTTCCGCCCAGCCTTCCAGAGACTCCGCTGGTTCAGCCCAGCCTTCCAGAGCCTCCACTGGTTCAGCCCAGCCTTCCAGAGCCTCCGCTGGTTCAGCCCAGCCTTCCAGAGACTCCGCTGGTTCAGCCCAGCCTTCCAGAGACTCCGCTGGTTCAGCCCAGCCTTCCAGAGACTCCGCTGGTTCAGCCCAGCCTTCCAGAGCCTCCGCTGGTTCCGCCCAGCCTTCCAGAGCCTCCGCTGGTTCCGCCCAGCCTTCCAGAGACTCCGCTGGTTCCGCCCAGCCTTCCAGAGACTCCGCTGGTTCCGCCCAGCCTTCCAGAGACTCCGCTGGTTCCGCCCAGCCTTCCAGAGACTCCGCTGGTTCCGCCCAGTCTTCCAGAGACTCCGCTGGTTCAGCCCTGCCTTCCAGAGACTCCGCTGGTTCAGCCCTGCCTTCCAGAGCCTCCGCTGGTTCCATCCAGTCGTCCTGAGATTCCTGTCTGCCCGGTTCTGGTCACGGAGCTCATGCATGGACTGTTCCCACCCACCCTCCCTGCTGCTCCAGTCCCTCCACCTCTGTCTCCTGACAGTCCCTCTGCTCACCCACATCCCACCTTCGGTGCTGAGGACTTGCCGTGGGACTGCCAGTCTCCATCGGTGTCCAGACTGAAGGACCCCTCACCATCACCTCCAGTCTCAGAGTCCTGGACTCCACCTCGGCCCTCCGACCCTGCGGCTCCACCCTGGCTCTGTGCTCCCTCGTCTCCGTTGTCGGCCGTCGGCCCACCAGCTCCTCCGGGCTCCATCGTCTCTCCGGCTCCGCCCCGGTCAGTCGTCGCCCCACCTTCGCCTCTGGACTCTACTCCTCCGGCTGCGCCTCGTCACTCCGTCCTGCCGGCTCTGTGGACCTCCTCCCTCCCGTGGGCACAGCCTCGATCCTCTGTCACTCCGGCTCCGCTGCGTACCTCCGGACCTCCATCTCCGCCGGGGTCGCCAGAGCCTTGGGTTCCGCCTTGGCCCTCCGGATCCTCTGTGTCGCCCAGGACCATCGACTCTCCGGTTCCGCCTCGGGCTCCACCGGCTCCACCTCCGTCGGTCGGCCCCATGCAGGAGCCAACCCTTCCTCCGCCATGGCTTCTCCCTCCGTCGGCTCAGCCTCAGTTCATGGTTCCAGTACCCCTACATGGACCTGGCCCTCCATTCCTCCCCCTGTTCCGCCTCCGCTCCACCACCCTCCAGGTTGTATTAGGTGGTTAGAGCGTCTGGAAGCCGCTCCTTGGGGAGGGGCTCTGTCACGTATCTGGTCTATCCTGTCATTATGAACTCTTGCACCACACATCATGGACTTCATTTCCCACAAGCCACTGCTCTAATCACTGCATTCACCTGCTCTCACTTTACTGATTACTGGTCACAGCTGCACCTCATCACACTGTCTGCATTTAAGCCACTCACACACACAGCCACTCTGCGAAGTCTTATCGTTCCATATGGTCGTAATTCTAAGCGTTTTTCTCTGTGTTGGATTTCCCGTGTATGACCCTGGACTGTGTTTCTCGTTTATGATTCTTGCTACATACCATTGTGACCATTGCCTGAGAATCGAACTGTTTACTGGATTTCCTACGTTGTTCCTGTTTTCCGGTGATTACTCCTGCTTGTTGACTATTCTCAATAAAGCTTGGCAAATGGATCCGAACGTCTCTGACTCCCTGTGACAGCATGGTGACATGTATATTTTGAATACATAAGTTGCTTTGGCTACATCTAAGGTAATAAACTGACAATACAACAACCAAAATATTTGGAACCATGTTGAAAAGACCTTAGCTTTCTTAAACCTTACCACTGTCAAATTTCTTTCATTTAAATAATTTCTCAATTTTAATCGACTCTCATTTTAACGAAACAATATACATTCCTAAATCCCAAAAACTGATTAGTCTAGCCTGTTTTCAGTTAATGAATAGAACTGTGTACCACACCTCACATTCAATAAATCACAGTAGGCTTTGTGCTTTGTTAGTTTTGATATAAAAGTCTCAGATTTTAAATTCTGTCCGTTTTATTACAATATTCAAACAATAAATACCGTTTTGGTACTGTTTAATGGAGTGACAGATTGCTGTAGCACCTCAATTTAAGAGCAGTGCTAGCTTTAATAACCAGTTTCAGCTTGAAATAAACATGAATGAACGTCTTAAGGTATGTTAAAAGAAAGAGTACAACTTACTGAAATCTATATCCTGTCTCATGTAATCGCTCAATCAGTGTATCAACCGTGGAAAGACCTCAGTATAGCAGCTTGTAAAGAATGTCATGTAACGTCACATTTACCTCAGAAAAAAACATATTCTGTGACCATAAACCCACCCAAATGTGATCCACAAAACATATTCATTTTATTTCAATATTTAAGTTATGTTCTAATAAATGTGTCAAGTTTTTATGACAGCCACCATTTAAATGTTAATATTTCATAAAACGAATTAGAGTAAAAATGTAATTATGTAATTGTAAAGTTAGTATTCATATACAAATCAGTTAATTTGAACCCCTATCTATTAATGTAGCACCAGCTGACTCTCATGTAGGCTATATTTTGCAGTATTACCAACCCAGGCTCATGAAAATACATGCCTCTATATATATTTACATGTATTTAAGTGAGTTATTGAATGGTCATTCAACATATTTGTTCCATTTAAGTGAATCATTGAACCATTTGCTTAACTGATTCATTCAGAAACTCATTCATTCTTTGAGTGAGTCATTGAATCAACCCAGGTTCATGAAAATACGTGCCTGTATATATATTTCTGCAACACCATAATTCTGTACTATATTGCACGTTTTGTGGTTTCAAAGTGAAATATCCAGAGATTGGTGTTAAGAGACACATACAATACATGACCGTGGCACGTTTTTATTATGTTGGTATAGGTACATATTGCTGCATTTTTAATACACTGCTTGAGGTACTAATTCTGTTGAGAATTGAAATATCTGGGGAGTGTCACTAAAGGTTAATGCTCTATCATGTTGTCGCCAAACCCAACCCTTACACTACCCGATAGTGTTAACAAATGCAACAGTTATATAAAAATGCATTTGTTGATGCAGGCGTGCTGTTTTAACTGCCTAGCTGTTTTGTTGAACCACCGTTTCACAGGTTCGTAACGGAGCTCTTCACCTCTCAAGTGCAACACTGTATCGCGTGAGCTAACGAGCTAACTTGATGAATTAGAAAACTCGTGCATATAAAGGTATATATGTGATAACATAATTATACTTTAACCGAAAGCTTGTGAATAGAATTTGAACTAAATTGTGACATTTGTGTCAATGCCCAGCCCTATAATTTATATAATTAATGATTACAATTCTTTTTAAAATTTCCCTGACAAAAATTATACAGATTTCAAAGATGAAAATGATTAAATGACTCATTTAAATGACTGATTTGGAAGTAAATTATTATTTTCTGAAACATTATAGCAATCTGGCTGTGAGAGAAAGGAATAGGTCAGATAGGCCTCCCGGTGTCAAGCAGCCTGCCGGTCTCTTGATATAGTTACAAAAGCTGTAATGAATGGGGCGATGCCACAAGCTGTAGGTGAGACCAAAAGAGGGGCAGTGAGATGAGAAGGGTCTGGCCAGTGATGGACTGTGTGATTATTCAGCCCTGGAGGTGTAGATCTCTGGAAAGGAACGGTTTGTTGTGTTTGCTGCTGCTCTGTCAGTGTAATCACTCTGAATCACGCTGCTATAAATCACCCGCACAGCACAGCTGGTGCTGGAACGGCCGCAGTGGATGGGATGAGTTTGTGCGGAAACACCTTGTGCTGACCAGGTGCAGTGGATTGAGAGGAGCGAGTGGCTTGTTAGAGATCAGTGATTCACTGATTTTATGAGCTGGCTGGATCATCAACAATCAGCATCTGTTTGTGTGTGTGTGTGTGTGTGTGTGTGTGTGTGCAGGTGTGTACACACGTTGAGAATATTTCATGTCAGTTCTGCAAACTGAACACTTTAACCCAAAGCACCGGTAGGATGAAGGTGCATTAGTTTTGCATAGCCAAGCTTTTGATCTTTCCAATATCTAATCCATTTCGTTCCTTATTCTGGCTATGAACTGACAAAAGCACACATACATGACTTTTTTTTAATGTATTACTATAATCACATTTGTTCCAGACAGAATGTCAATCTGTGCATTAGTGGTGGGGATTTTTCACTACTCTTTCCAGAAGTTACATCAAAAAGGGCCAGTCACAAAACAGAGACAAGAAATGCAAGCTCATGCAAATGAATATAGACATGATTTCTATGCTGAATTAAAAGCATGTAAAATTTAAACTGCAGGACTGGACTGCAGTAAAATGAAGTACAGTCGTGGCCAAAAGTTTTGAGAATGACACAAATAGTTTTCACAAAGTTTGCTGCTAAACTGCTTTTAGATCTTTGTTTCAGTTGTTTCTGTGATGTACTGAAATATAATTACAAGCACTTCATACGTTTCAAAGGCTTTTATTGACAATTACATGACATTTATGCAAAGCGTCAGTATATGCAGTGTTGGCCCTTCTTTTTCAGGGCCTCTGCAATTCGACTGGGCATGCTCTCAATCAACTTCTGGGCCAAATCCTGACTGATAGCAACCCATTCTTTCATAATCACTTCTTGGAGTTTGTCAGAATTAGTGGGTTTTTGTTTGTCCACCCGCCTCTTGAGGATTGACCACAAGTTCTCAATGGGATTAAGATCTGGGGAGTTTCCAGGCCATGGACCCAAAATTTCAACGTTTTGGTCCCCGAGCCACTTAGTTATCACTTTTGGATTATGGCACGGTGCTCCATGGTGCTGGAAAATGCATTGTTCTTCACCAAACTGTTGTTGGATTGTTGGAAGAAGTTGCTGTTGGAGGTTGTTTTGGTACCATTCTTTATTCATGGCTGTGTTTTTGGGCAAAATTGTGAGTGAGCCCACTCCCTTGGATGAGAAGCAACCCCACACATGAATGGTCTCAGGATGCTTTACTGTTGGCATGACACAGGACTGATGGTAGCGCTCACCTTTTCTTCTCCGGACAAGCCTTTTTCCAGATGCCCCAAACAATCGGAAAGAGGCTTCATCGGAGAATATGACTTTGCCCCAGTCCTCAGCAGTCCATTCGCCATACTTTTAGCAGAAGATCAATCTGTCCCTGATGTTTTTTTTTTGGAGAGAAGTGGCTTCTTTGCTGCCCTTCTTGACACCAGGCCATCTTCCAAAAGTTTGGCCTCACTGTGTGTTTAGATGTCCTCACACCTGCCTGCTGCCATTCCTGAGCAAGCTCTGCACTGGTGGCACTCCGATCCCGCAGCTGAATCCTCTTTAGGAGACGATCCTGGCGCTTGCTGGACTTTCTTGGACGCCCTGAAGCCTTCTTAACAAGAATTGAACCTCTTTCCTTTAAGTTTTTGATGATCCTATAAATTGTTGATTTAGGTGAAATCTTAGTAGCCACAATATCCTTGCCTGTGAAGCCATTTTTATGCAACGCAATGATGGCTGCACGCGTTTCTTTGCAGGTCACCATGGTTAACAATGGAAGAACAATGATTTCAAGCATCACTCTCCTTTTAACATGTCAAGTCTGCCATTCTAACCCAATCAGCCTGACATAATGATCTCCAGTCTTGTGCTCATCAACATTCTCACCTGAGTTAACAAGACGATTACTGAAATGATCTCAGCAGGTCCTGCAATGACAGCAATGAAATGCAGTGGAAAGTTTTTTTTGGGATTAAGTTCATTTTCATGGAAAGACTATGCAATTCATCTGATCACTCTTCATTACCTTCTGGAGTATATGCAAATTGCTATTATAAAAACTTAAGCAGCAACTTTTCCAATTTCCAATATTTATGTAATTCTCAAAACTTTTGACCACGACTGTAGATTACATAGTTCTTCTTGTTCAAAAATCCATTCAGTCTTTGAGTGAGTCTTCAAATCATTCACTTAACTGATTCATTCAGAAACCCATTCATTCTCTGAGTGAGTCACTGAATCATTTACTTGACTGATTCATTCAGAAACCATTTCATTCTTTGAGTGAATCATTGAATCATTAATTCAACAGATTTGTTAAAAATCCATTAAATCTTTGAGTGAGTCATTGAATTATTCACTCAGCTGATTCATTCAGAAACTCATTCGTACCAAAATCCATTCAGTCTTTGAGTGAGTAATTGAATCATTCAATCAACTGATTTATTCAGAAACTCATTCTTTCCAAAGTCCATTCAGTCTTTGAGTGAGTCATTGAATCATTCAATCAACTGATTTATTCAGAAACTCATTCTTTCCAAAGTCCATTCAGTCTTTGAGTGAGTCATTGAATCATTCAATCAACTGATTTATTCAGAAACTCATTCTTTCCAAAGTCCATTCAGTCTTTGAGTGAGTCATTGAATCATTCACTCAACTGATTTATTCAGAAACTCATTTATTCCGAAGTCTATTCAGTCTTTTAGGGAGTCATTGAATCATTCATTCAACAGATTTGTTCAAAAATCCACTCAGTCTTTAAGTAATTTAATTTAAGTAATATACTTAACTGATTCATTCAGAAACCCATTTAGTCTTTGAGTGAGTCATTGAATCATTCATTCAACAGATTTGTTAAAAAATCCATTCAGGTTACATACATTTCATACATTATTCACTTAACTGTTTAATTAAGAATCCAATTCAGTCTTTGAGTGAGTCTTAAAATCATTCACTTAACTGATTTATTCCAAAATAAATGTAGTCTTTGAGTGAGTCATTGAATCATTCACTTAACTGATTCATTCCAAAATCCATTCCATCTTTAAGTAAATGAATCATTCACTAAACTGATTCATTTAAAAATCCATTCAGTCTTTGAGTGAGTCATTGAATCATTCACTCAACTGATTAATTCATAAACGCTTAATTGTTTAGTCTTTAAGCAAATCAGTATATCATTTGCTCAACTGGTTCATTAAAAAAAACACTGATTCATTCATCTGTGTTTTACTCAGATATGCTTGCACCAGTTATTTCTATTTCATGTGGGCCTATTTTTAGGGTGGAATTTTTTTTTTTCTAAAATCTACGTTACTCATTATTAACTTCTGCCTAATAAACTGTGTTATTAAAACAATGGTATGAATATCAACACAGCTCTGATTACCTGCAACTGAATTACAACTGTGTTGACATGTGGAACAACAACACTAGAGAGTCTGCCCAAGCGATTAAGCACTAATTATTTTTGTGCATCAGTTTAGCATTGTGCAAACTGTAAGACCACAGCTCTGAAAAGGTAAATGTTTACATTAAGCACCTTTCTAGCATCCATATGCAGATATATCCTCCATGCCAGGGCTATGTTTGGCTGTCCATATTGGGTATATTCACCTTTCACCACATGGAGTGGGTTTGTAGTGTCTATATTGTAGAAATTTGCTCCACTCTTGATCCTATACTCTGAAATGGGTGCTCAGCGTTACAAACAACCGTGCTGAGTCTGTACCTGCTCATTTCTGTACAGCCCCACAAGCTGTAGTTCACACTCTAATGTCTATGAATATGATTCTGAGGTTGAGAGTGTCTGCACTGAGAGGGTTATTCATCTGTGGTCTGTGGAATATAATATTTGCCTTTTGAATTTGAAGGTGATGTTTGGCCTATAATTTTTTTTACTGTTAAAAATACCTAACCCACTTAATATGCAGATAAAACTTGAAGTAAGTCATTTGAAGGCTGATTCCCTTGAAGTGAGAAAACTAAGCAAGTTTTTTGTGTGTATGAGTGTGTGTTGTTGTTTTTGCAGTTGTGTACTTTGAGGCTACTGACGCAGAAATTACACACTTCAGCTTCAGGTGTAAATTTAAAAGAACACAACAGCTGCATTCACTAACTGAATCTTGTGGGTTTCAGCCCGAAGCTTTATATGCAGGTACAATAACAGAGGAAAAATCAATCTTGATCCATTTGTGCATGTGTAGTCAGTGTGTGGACTCAGGGGAAGTCTGTGGGAGGCATTGAAATGCCTTTAAATGTTAATATTAGCTTGGCTTCTTCAGGGGAAGAAACGTGAAGAGATGGTGTTTACATGTTATTAACAATTTTGCACACTTTGGCATAGGAAAGTGTGTGTGAGACGTGTAATTCCTGCAGTTAAATACATAAACATGGTGATGTGTTAAACCTGTGGCAGTGTTGCAGCCTCATGGAAAAAACTTAATGATGTGCTCCAGTGAGCTACAATACTATTCAGCAGTTTAGGATGTTGTAGCTGAGTATGCTGCTTCAGGCTAGCATGGATTTTTTAAAAAACCTTTTTGTTTACCTTTTATTTTCAGTTTGCATAGATGAGCTTTTAATGTGGCCATCAATTTCCAAAGAAAGTAAGAAAAAACAAAAAAATATATAATTTTTATTATACACAGTCCCTAATAACACACAAGCAGTACAAAATATCTGTTTAATGTGTTTGTTCATTATTGGACATTACATTAAGCATTTACTGTACAATATGTTAATAAAATATTTCCTGTTTGGTGTTAGAACAACACTTTTTTCAGATACACCACCAGTCAAAAAAAGTTTTTTTTTTAAAGAAGTCTCTTCTGCTAACCAAGCCTGCATTTATTTGATCCAGCAAAAGCGGTAACATTTTGAAATATTTTTACTATTTAAAACAACTTTTCTATCTAAATATATTTTTTTAATTTAATTTATTCCTTTGATTTCGAAGCTGATTTTTTTCCCCAGGTTTCTTTGATGAATAGAAAGTTCAGAAGAACAGCATTTATCTGAAATAGAAATCTTTTGTAACATTATATATGTCTTTATTATCACTTTTGATCAATTTAAAGCATCCTTGCTGAATAAAAGTATTCATTCTGTCATTTTATTTGATCGCAGGAATAAAATACATTTTAAAATATGTTCAAATAGAAAGCCATTATTTTAAATAAAAATAAGTTTCACTATATTATTGCTTTTGCTGTATTTTGGATTAGTTAAATGCAGGCTTGGTGAGCAGAAAACATTACAAATCTTACTGTCCAAAAACTTTTGACTGATAGTGTATCTATGACATTTAAATTGATTGTTCACTTAAAAATGTAAATTCTGTCTTTATTTTCTTACCCTCATGTCAGTCTAACCTTTATGACTTTTTATTCTGTGAAACACAAAAGGAGATCCATACATTGTGGATGTTGACCAGGGTCTGATTGGCTCAAAAAATGACAAAAAAATTACTGAAGCCATATAATAGTTTTATGTAATGAATAAACCAAAATTTCCTATGTAGACAAGACTTTTATATTAAAAGCTTTTATGTTTTATAAAGAACTTCAGATCTATTTCAAATAAATGGTCTTCTGAACTATTAAATAAAATAAAAAACACAATTTCCAGCAAATATTAAGTAAAACAGTTTTCAATTGTGCTAATATTGGAATATTTTCCAGTTATTTTAAATTGTTTTACTTTAGAATATCCCTGTTCTTACTGTATTTTTGATCAAATAAATACAGCCTTTGTGAACATAAGAGACTTCTTTCCAAAAATCTCAGATCAGGGTCTGTCAGGCTTCAAAAATGACGACACTGAAGTTGGAAGTCTAAAACCATGTAATAGCATTATATGATAAACCACATTTTATGGTGTTATTGTATTAAAATGTGTCGTGGTTTCTTTAAAACAAGTGATATGGGTTTGGAAAGACATGAAGGTGAGTAAATGATGACAGACATTTATTTTTGGGTGAACTAATCCTTTAAAATAGAACACTTTCCAGATGCTGCTCTCTATCACAGATATCCTGCTGATTTGTGTGCGTTTGCTGGGTTAAGCTCATGGTTATGAGTGCTGAGAAATTACATAACTATTTATGCCAATAAATCAATTATCCTTAAAGTTAAAAAGCTAATGTTTATTCCTTCATCTCCCTCTTTCCAGGTCAGTGGGGCAGGTGTATGGGAGAAGAATGTGGAACTGGCGGGGTTCAATCCAGGACGGTGTGGTGCATCCACTCAGAAGGTTGGACCACACACCACTCCAACTGCCGGCACTCAGACAAACCCGAAAGCCAGAGGCCTTGCTTTAAAGTATGCGAGTGGCACCAGGACCTCTTTGAATGGGATGTTTCAGAATGGGGGCCGTGCGTTTTAGCCCCGTTCCAATCCAACGAGCTCAAAACGAGGACGACGGAGTGCATCACGGCCCAGCACGGCATACAGAGACGGAAGGTCCATTGTGTGCGCACTTCAAACCGCACGGCGGTTACGGAAAGGATATGCGAGTTCTTTTCCCCTCGTCCAGCGCTCGAACAGGCCTGCTTGATCCCCTGCCCTCACGACTGCATTGTATCCGATTTCTCCTCCTGGTCCGGCTGCAGTCGGACATGCGGTGCGGGTCTCCAGCATCGGACCCGACACGTTTTAGCAGCGCCGATGTATGGAGGCGCCAACTGCCCCAACCTCACCCAAACAAGGACTTGTGCGAACCTTCTACCCTGTCCGGTTGGAGAAAGCGAACATCACTACAGCCTTAAAGTCGGCCCCTGGAGCGAATGCAGGCAGCCGCAACACAAAGGGCTTTGGATGAGCGGAAGGACCATGCTGGACTTCACCACGGGAGAAACGGAGAGGAACACTGTCAAACGACACATCCAGAGCTCACAGCACCACCATCACCACCTTCATCACAACCATCGCAGCCTCAAGGGTTTGGACGTTGAGATCGGCTACCAGACGCGGCAAGTTCGCTGCATGCGCAGCGATGGCAAGAACGCCATGCTAAGGTAAGAAGCACCAAATGTACGCAGACGCATCTGGCGTGTCTATTCAATTACAATAATTTGTGTACAAGCAATGCATGCCTGAGAGACAAACCCTCTGAGAACATAAACCCTTTTAAGGTCTAAATCCCAGATTATGCTCTTGAAAGCAAGGTACTGCCGCTGCTTGTGTGAAAGGAATTGCTGTGCTGCTGGATTTTTGAAGCGGCTCTGTGAAGTGGGCCTAGCTAAATCGGTTAGTCCTCCATTAATCTCCTTCCCGCTGCCGTACTATACAAGGTGAGCAGAGAGACATGCCTCTGGCAGCTGCGAAGGCAGCATGGGAGAGCTGGGCCTCTGAGCAGAGCACGCTATGGCGTGATGGAAAGGATTGAATTCGCTCTCTTGCTGCAATCTCTGCATCCATAGTATGAGTTTGGAAAGACGGTCAATCACTGTTACGCTGCAGTTTGTGCTTTATTCTCGTTTCGCTCTTTCTCTTGGTAGAATTAGAAGTCGCTGAGATGTAGCTCATCCTCCTCTCACAAAGAGTATGGATTGCCTGCAAACTGAGGATAATGAATGCTGGAACTAAGGCAGGCTTTGAACATGACTTTAAAGATGCCTCCTTTGCAAAATATTGATTTGCAGGCAGGCACTCCTGATAAAGGTTTTAAGTCTCAAATGTAGACTTTCATGTTTTTACCTGTGTCATGGTGCTGTCTGCTGCTGCTCACTTTCTAAGGTAGTTTATGTCTACTAATATATATATATATTACGATGAGGACAGGGAAAAATGGTGCATGCATTCAGAACTCTATGCTTACATTTCTTTTTAGGAGCACAGTCAAAAATTTCAGGAGCACCTTCTAATCAATGTCAAATTATATATATATATATATATATATATATATATAAGCTTTTCAAAATTTCTAATTAAAACAATAGAAGAACAACAAGTAGAAGAAGATGTTGCCAATCAAATGAAATCAGTATTAACAAAATTATTTTGTACTACAGAGGTGGTGCAGAAGAACACAAAAGTGGCTTGTAGGTGTATTTTCAAGTGTTAAATGAGTCTCAGAGGTGGCATGAGTGCAATTAAGTTCTTAAATTCATGTTGGGATTAATGTTTTAAATATACAATTTTGTATATGGGTCAAAGACGTAAAAGAGTTTCAGCATAAAAACAATAAGTGTAATACTGCTTTAAATTGTTGTTTTTCCAAAAAAAAAAGGATGTTTTTTGTTTATTTTAATTGCAAATACTAATTAGTTGTAATTATACATTTTTAATATTTGCCACTATCCTAGGTTTTGCCCATTTGTCAGTAAGAATGTTTTACTCATTTAAAGGTGCCATAGAATGGAAAACTGTGTTTACCTTGGCATAGTTTAATAATAACAGTTCAGTACATGGACATGACATACCATGAGTCTCAAACACATTTCCTCCTTCTTATATAAATCTAGTGTTTGCAAAAGACCACCGAAAAATAGGTCAATTCCAACATAACAGACTGTTACGCAATAGTTCCGATCGTTAATAGTTACGCCCCCAACATTTGCATAGACCAATCATCAGTAACGTCAGTACATCAGTAAAATAAGGCAATCCACTTAAAGGACATGGTTAGCTTAATGCTAGCGGTAGCTTGTTACATTGCAGTACATAAGATTTCACTTACCACATAAACGGAGAGATGACTGCACTGATGATGGCGAATGATTTGCAGATCCTGAGCATCACTAAAGCATCTAAACTTGTGTGGTAAGTCCTTGTGTCGCTGCAGTACAATGTTACACAGAGCACATGCATCACACTAGTGAGAGTAAAATGTCGTGGATACAAAATGGCAGATTCAACAAACCGCATATTAAAAGCGGCTAGAGTTCCGTAATTAAATATATATTTCCTCCGTGTGCAGCTATTGCGATAAGCAGCTCTGTGAAACAGCCAATCAGAGCAGAGCTCATTAATATTCACAAGCCTTCCAAATAAGGCAATAACAGAGCATTTCATTCTAGGGCCAAATCCTAGGGTTGTAAATGGAGCTGTAAAACCATTTCTGGAGATTTTTTGCCCTTTCCTATGCCATATACCTTCTATGTAGATATCAGAGAACAATTTAAAATATTGTTTCAATGGATTCTTTGGCACCTTTAAAACACAATAAAAATTAATATGCTCCCTTATTATTTTACTATGTACAAGTCAGAATAAGTGTGCTGTTTGAGTTTTTACATAAATATTGTGTTACACTGAATGACAATGTAACATTATTTCAACCACATTTTGACATTTTAAACCTTAAAAGTAGACAGTTTACTTACATTTATTGTGCTTTCTATGACTTTTGTAAATTTCTTTTGACGTGGAAATCTTAATGTCTTTGACCAATATAGAAATATTAAATGATTTAAATAACTGAAAAGATACTTTAAAAACCAAACTAAAACTGACAGTAGTGGCAGTACTCTGAGTACTTTGGCAAATTTGATTCATTCTAATGACTGATTCATTCAGGAATAAAGCAAGTGACTGTCTTTATGAATCCGTAATTGAGTCATTGACTCACTAGATTCGTTTAAAAATGCATGTTCATTCATAAATCAAACAATGCAGTGTTTGAATGGAGATGTGCAGCGATGTAACTTTGTTTCCAACTATTTTCATTGACGAAATAGAACAAAATTAGGCAATAGTGTTATAGTCAGACAATGTAACTCACTTAATATTAACTTCTTGTTTCTTTAACTGTTGTATTAAATTAGTATCACATTTGCAAACTCCCTTAATAATCATTAAACGCTGTCACTCTTCTTAGTTCATCGCAATCTCATAAAGTTCCATTGTAATGGACTGCACAATGAATCACTTATTTACACCTTTTATACTTTGTTTATGAAAGGATTCGAGAGCTTGCCTAACTCAGAGGTGAACAAAAAGTTGGCGTTTTGAGCAGTGAGTGGATTGTTTAAGAAATAAAAACATATGTCTGTGATACATTACTCAACGTTGCAAAAACTCGTAAAACCTTTGAAGTTCCCCAAATGCGACTGAAATGGTCGCACTGTAGAGCCCTGTAACTTCTGTGAGTATCTGCTGTTTAATGTGATTAAAATATAAAGTACAAGTTGTGTCCCAAATGACTTATTATGCACTCCAGCTTCTAGTGTATGAGTTTTAGAAGCTTATTTTGTCATCCAACATCAGAGTCTGATAGCACCTCCTCTTTCGACAGTTGAAGTGTCCTACATTGTACACTTCATTTTTTTTGTAAAATAAGTGCATCATTAGTGCACTTTTTCAGAGTGAACACCTCTCTACACACTACACCACACTATTTATACTACAAAATAGAATAGAATAGTGCAAACAGGTAAAAACCTAAAGGGATGCACCTATATTTCACTTCCTAAAGCTATGTTGATGTTTTTACAGTACTTATTTAACGTGAAATGTAGTGTGAAAAATAAGCTTTGCATTGAAAAAAAAAATGAAAAGACAGCTCTCAGTCCAACAGAGGAAGCAGATAGCGTACTGACAGACAGTTATTTCACACTAAGTAAAAGGCAAAGCTAAAGGTGTCATTTATTATTAAGGGTTTACACTTGTACACTTGTGGTGCTTCAAAAGGTTCTTCAAGCGATGCCATAGAAGAACCATTTTTGGTTCCACAAAGAATCATTCAGTCAAAGGTTCTTTAAAGAACCATTACTTGCTTACCTTTTAATAATCTGAAGAACCTTATTTGCCACAAAGAACCTTTGTGAAACGGAAAGGTTCTTCAGACGTTAAAGGTTCTTTACGGAACCATTTAGACAAAAAGGTTCTTCTAAGGCATTGCGAAGCACCTTTATTTTTAAGAGTGTAAGTCCATAAAAACCTGAGCTCATAATTAGCAGTTTAAAGGGATAGCTCACCCAAATGAAAATTCTGCCATTAATTACTCCCCCTCATGTCATTCCAAACCCGTGAGACCTTCGTTCATCTTCGGGACACAGATTAGGATATTTTTGATGAAATCTGAGAGCTTTTCGGGCTTTTTCAGAAAGGTAGTAAGGACATCGATAAAATAGTCCATGTGACATCAGTAGCTCAACCTTTAAGAGAAGAAATTGTTGAATATAGTGGTTATTTTGTTTAATTTGCGCATAAAAAGTATTCTGGTATGAGAATGAGAAGCTATGAGATTACATTAATTTTATTGATAAATGTGGTAGTTGCATTGCTGTCTATGCAGGGTCAGAAAGCTCTTGGATTTCGTCAAAAATATCTGAATTTGAGTTCTAAAGATGAACAAAGGTTCTTACTGTTTTGGAACAACATGAGGGTGAGAAATGAATTACCATTTTAATTTTTAGGTGAATTATGCCTTTAAAATGATTCCTGTCTAATATATAGGTAGAGTATGGCCTTATGAAGTGCAAAGAGCCGTATAACTATAAGAGCATAAAGCAACAGTTCTTGATGTGTCAGTTTAAACAGAATGTAAAATGGGGATCATCCCTTGTTAATCCTCATGTCAGGTGAAAAGAGGCCGCTATGCTTTGACGTACAAATATCTTCATTATTCACGCTTTTGGCATTGTCACCTGCCGTTGGCTTATGAAGACAAAAGCTTATGAAATTAGAGTTGACGTAGTGAAACTTTGCATTCTTTGGCTGTTGTGTCATCTGTGATTATTTCCAGTGAGAGCAAATCTGTCTGACACCAAGACCTGACAATGTTCTGTCAGCACATGTATGTTTTATACATGCATCTTAGTTGGTTCAGCGACTGAAATGTCTTTTGTCTATGGGAAAGGCAGATGTTCGTTGTTGTTGTTTTTTCTTTTCTTCTGTCTGGGTTTTCTCATTGCATATTTGTTTAATATGGATTTGCAAGCATCCTCATTCACAGTTCAAAGTGGAGGAGGGTGTTGTGGGGGTATGTAGAGCAGAATGGGGTCTGACAGGTTTACTACAGGTGCAGCATAACAAGAAAGAGGCCACTGTGTTATTTTACAGTGAGACTGCGCATTCGCTCTAATTAACATATTCATTTGTGAATCCTACGTGCATGCTTAATGAAATGTAGTGATTTGAATATTTCCCACCTGAGTTCAATTTCTGCAGTTTTTCCAATTATAGTCTAATTATCATTTAAAATGAAGTGAAAATGAATGCTACACAAACAGATTATGATATACACAAGTAATTGAATCGGGTGACTTATATGGATGAATCGCTAATTAGATATCCAATTTGTTGTGCATTTATTCAAATTTCATATTGCAGACGTTGCTTCGTAGGACACAAAGGTGAATAACTCATTTAAATATCCTTCACTTTACATTCATTAGGCTACACTGTCTGGTGTCTGCTATGCAAAAAAAAAAAAAAAATCAGATCCAGTTGTTTGCTGTACCATCACTCAAACATTGCAATGTATTAAGAAAATTTGAACATCTTAGACTAATAATTAATTTAGTCTTCTCTTGCCACAGATAGTCTACTCATATTATTAAATATGCAAATTATGCACTGACAAGTTGGCTACGTTGCTATGGATTCTATGCTATGGTTTGTTTTAACCGAATCACAAATTCATCACAACGAAACACACACACACACACACACACACACACACACACAAAAGAAAGGTTCTTCATTACGCCCTATTAAGTAGTAACAGTAGAGGAACAATTGATGGCGTTTATCTCATAAAACATATTCTCACTGTGTGCTTTCAACTCTAAATGACTTAGACTTTCTTCTGCTCTTTTTGGCAGCGTTGAAATGTTTGAATATGTTTTCCTAGTACCTCTCATTCCTAATTTATTTGTTTTCTTGTTCTTAGTCTTTGTACCCTTGGCAACGGCCCTGGAACATTCCAGTCCTGCATTATGCCCAGAGACTGTGAGACCTCTGATTGGTCTGTTTGGAGTCCATGTTCAAAGACATGTAGGGCATCAGATATGTCGCCCGGCTTTCGAGTCAGGACTCGAAGCATAACGCAAACTCCTATCGGACTAGGCAAAGAATGCGCTACTCTTGAAGAAAAGGAAGCTTGCAACATCATCGGAGATTTACTTCCAAACTGCCCTAGGTTTGTATCTGAGCCTTACAATGCTAATGAAATTCCTACTGTACATGAAAGTGTAAAAAAAAATATATATATATATTTTTTTTAGAGTGTTGTATTGTTCAAGTATTTATTTACTGAACCCCTGTTGCATTCGAGCATAGCACAGATTAGAAGAAGCTAATTAATGAGATTAGTTTTTTGATCAATAGCAGCAGACTGTTATTTCATTAAAAGCGCTGCTTTATGCATCATAACACTTTGCTTAGTCAATGCATTTTCATTAGTAGATGGTTTCCTACCGGAAAACGGGAAGCTAAGCCTATTAGTATCTTTCAGCAGCAGCTCACTGTGTCCATTTATCCAATGCAAGTTTTGAGAGGAGCCCAGCACGATATAATGAGACTATAGGGCCGAAACAAAAGAATTGTGTTTCACCGCAGCGGGCGTGTGCTTTTGTTCTCCAGGTATGTGTGGAAGAGCACAGATTGGGGAGACTGTCAAGTGGCCCCTCTTCTCAGCCAGCAGGACAGAAGGCTTAACAATGTAAGCGTTCTCTGCGGTGGAGGGATTCAGACCAGGCAGCTGTACTGCGTCCAGGTCCCAGACAACTCCACCCCTCATCACAGAAAAGAGGGTAAGGATCAGTGTCCTATATTAATTTGAAAGGCTAATTCATTTTGGTTTAAGAAATACAGATCAAAAAGTCTTGTGGTTAGCCATTAGAAGAGAGTAACCGTGCCTGTTTAAAAATCCTGTTTCTAAGATTAGAGGTAGTTAAAGGGAGTCACCTTGGGCTGAAATGAATTTCGAAGAGCTGCACTAGCCACTGAAAGCAGTGTTTGGATGGATTCGAGGCATGCTGAGCTGAGAAAGGCATACAGATGAAGACGACTCCTTTCAATCAATGTTGTTTGGGCATATAGATCAATGAAAATCAACAGTGGTGTTTGCTTTCCACCTGACCCAGAGGACTCTCACACTAATGTTAACAGAACACAGTCAAAGTAAGAGACTTTCAAGAGGTTTGCCTAAACTTTTGAACACTTGTTTGACAAAAGTCACATTGAGAATCAATGCAATTCAAAGTCAATGCAAAATCGTTTTACTTTCGAACTACATGGTCCTGGTTTTATTGGGAACTGTTCATTCAGTGCATGTTATTCTAGAACAAAAACAAATTGTATTAATTTTCCTGTCCTCTGAAACAGCTTTACTTTTCTGCTGATGTCTCTTAGGCCATGGAGGTTTTTGGAAAGCATTTGTCATAACAGATTTCATGACGACAACGTATCTGTGGGCAATTTTTTCAAGACTTGAAATACAGACCAATAATTTACACAGTTATGATTACAGCTCCATATGTTTCACTTTCTGGACATAACAAGCTTGCTCAGTAGCTCACCGGGCATGGAATTGAACTTACACTCTTAAAAATAATGCCATAAAAGAACCAATTTTGGTTCCACTATAAGAACCATTCAGTCAAACGTTTTTAAGAACTTTCTCTTTCTTACCTTTTTATAATCTGAAGTTTCCAAATCTAAGTTTATAAATCTTCTTTTGCCACAAAGAACCTTTTGTGAAACAGAAAAATTCTTCAGATGTTAAAGGTTCTTTATGAAACCATTTAGACAGAAAGCGTTCTTCTATGGCATTGTGAAGCACCTTTATTTTTAAGAGTGTACTATGCAGAATCCTTGGGTACGAATCCAGTGAAAAACATGACTCTGAAAGAAGAGACATCAAAAAACAAGCTAAAATAGCATGCTTGTATTTGCGTGTAATTATGTCACATTCGCTTTTGTTCATACAGTCTGATTTGAAAAAGTCACGGAACATTAGAGTAATAGCGCCACTCAACAGACATTTCAGTTCAGAACTGCAGTGACATACAAAACCAACGTCACATAAAACATACCATATGTACGTTCAACTCCACTCAAGTTACATTGAATATGTCACTAAATGTTTCCGTCATGAGGTCAGGTTGCATTAATCAATAGCCAAACAGTTATTTAAGGATTGTTTTCACAAATTCACATTCAGTCTGTCTCCATTCCGGTATGCAATACACTAATTTCACAATAAAACTAGTTTCTAACTGATAAAATTATGTCCCACCATAAGTCTTCACCTTGCATATCTAGTTTCACTGAAATTTCAGAATTGAAATGTGTTGAAAACCACAATTTATGTTAACTTTGAAGATCTGTTTTCTGAATGTGTATTATGAATCTTATTGTGAGCAATATCCATTCATGTTTAATTATAATTTGTTTTAACTTAAACGTTTAATCAGTATGCTATAACTTAGTTCAGTAACACTCTACAATAAGGTGTCATTTGTTAACATGAATGAACAATGAACAATACATTTATTACACTATTTATTAATCTTTGTTAACGTTAGTTAATAAAAATACAATTGTTCATTGTTTGTTCATGTTAGTTCACAATGCATTAACTATGTTAACAAGCAAGATTGTAATAATGCATTAGTAAATGCTGAAATTAACATAAGATTAATAAATGCTGTAGAATTATTGTTCATTCTTAGTTTATGTTAACTAATGCAGTTAACTAATGTTAACTAATCAACCTTACTGTAAAGTGTTACCTTCAGTTCTTTCGTCAAATGACAGGCTAGTGTAAATTTTTCAATTTTCCTATATTTTTTCTCTTATCCGATAATTTGTTACATTGGAACACTTACATTGGATTACATAGACTTTGAAATCATTGTATTCTGTGTGGGAGTTAGTGCTCAGCAGGAAAGATCAGAAAATTATACTTATTAAGCTGAATTATATTTTACCAAAGAAAATTCCGACTAAATTTGCTTGACACAGGGATTTCTCTTTCTCTCTATCCCTCTATAGTGTCTAGGCCAGTAAGTGGGCGTCTGTGTACAGGAGATTTGCCTTCTGCGGTGCAGCCCTGCTCTATACTGTGCCCACAGCTGTGCCTGCTCTCATCCTGGTCCTCCTGGGGGGCCTGTCTCCACGACAACTGCATGGAAACACATGGACGAAAAGGTGGGCCAACATGGGAATGAAATGTCATCAATGGGGAAAAAAACATTCTGCCCTTTTATTAATAGAAGCGATGAAATCCACTTTAAATATGCGTTTAAAATTGATGATTAGTGCACCTCTCAACTGAGCTGAAGCCGGAGGTAACAGAGTATCTAAAACTGACACCACTTCTGTGAGAGGTGATAACATCTGTCACTGAAGCGGAGTGCTGCCCTATAATGAGAGAATTTAGCAGAGGGCAGACTGATGTCACACGAATCAGTCATACATAAGTGGGGCTTTCAGTCAGAAATGACTCATTCTGGGCAATTGTAAGAATAATCCCAGCTTTAAAACAGTTCTGCACTGTTATCATTCACCTGCTTTTCTGAGAACAGATGTAGGTTATAAATTAATCCTAAATCTAGATTTCACAATGATTGTGTATGTGTGTATATGTAAAATAAACAAATATGGTATTGTTTAATTATACATGTTGGTATTAAATTGAATTATTAAATAATAAATAAAGTATATAGAGATTATATAGAGAATATAGAGCTACAAAATGAATGTGAAAAATATTGTCCAGAATGTGCAAAGAGTTAGATAAATTTATACTGAAATCTTTACCTTGCACACTTGCAGATATATTGGCAAATCAGTTTGAACATTAAACAATTAATAAAATAAAAATAAAAGAACTCTTACTTCTTACTCACCCCCTATGTCATTTAGGATGTTTATTTCTGTCTTTCTTTAGTCGAAAAAGAATGTTTTTGGGGAAAACATTCCAGGATTTTTCTCCATATAATGGACTTCAATGGGGATCAATGGGTTGAAGGTCCAAATTGCAGTTTCATTGCAGCTTCAAAGTGCTCTACACGACCCCAGTCAAGGTATAAAGGTCTTATAAAAAGTAAAACGGTTTATCATTTTCTAAAAAAAAAAAAAATATGTATATGCTTTTTTAACCACAAATGCTCGTCTCGCACTTGCTCGACGTCACACATTACATAATCATGCACTCATTGACCTTGGCGTATGTACCTACAGTACCCCATGTTTACAAAGCGATTGTGCAAAGAAAGTCAAACACACTTTACAAAAAAGGTAAAACAATGATGTTGGACAATTTTGAAGTTGGAGGAGAAATGAGACCCTAGCCTACCTTTTTGAATCGAAGTACACAGACAAAGAACTAAGCATGTGTGACCTTTCCAACGTGATCATGCGATCCATGTAGATGCGCATCGCAGAGCTATTGCAAGACAGGCATTTGTGGTGGAAAAAGTATATAAATTTAGATTTTTCTTAGAAAATGACCAATTGTTTTACTAGATAAGACCCTTATTCCTCGGCTGGGATTGTGTAGAGCCCTTTGAAGCTGCATTAAAAGGGCAATTTGGACGTTTTGCTTGCTGATCCCCATTAAAGTCCACTATATGGAGAAAAACCCTGAAATGTTTTCCTCAAACCATTTCATTTTGATTTAAGAAAGACATAAACATCTTGGATGACGTTGGGGTGAGTAAATTATCAGAAACTTTTTATTCTGGAAGTGAACTAATCCTTTAAGATGTCTTTTAAAACTCTTAAAACATATCATAGGTCTTTTTTTTTTCTTTTAAGAAACCCATCTGAGAAGGATTTGTCTTCCATGTAAACTAATTGCTGTCTAGAAGATTTGTGATGTGTTCTCCCAGTGGGACTGTCTGATTGTTAGGGTGTCTAGATTCTCTTTTATTCGTTATTTAGACTGCACCTTGTTAGACAAGAGTCTATTTACTGTTTTCAAGCACTTCACCTCACTGCTGTTTCAGAGTATCGTTTGATCTTTGATATTGGATGAAGTATGCAGAACTCCAGAGCCTAGAGCTTTCATAAATAGAAAAATGAACTTCTTTCATACACATACAAACACCGATTTCATCAGAGAAGCCTCATGGATTTGTTTTTTTAGTTGTTTTATTAACGTTTGTAGTGCATTACAAATCTACAATTGGTCACAGTCATTTTTTTTTATCCTCTTTGTGTGATCTTTGGTGAATGTAAGCGTGTGTGGAGGAATGAATTGAACACTGGCTTGGTAATGATTGTAAGTGGCAAATTCTATCCAGCATTAATGTGAGTAGGGAGCATTGAAGTGGGACTGATAAGGTTCTGAAGTATTGGAAGTGAAACGCTGCCTGCAGCCCACCAGTCTTTCCCATGAATAAATCCGATAGCTCCCGTGAACCTTTCAATTATTAATATCCGCAGGGATGTGTCTCCACCAAATTGTTTTTCACAGTTTGGAGGAGGGCATCGGCCATCCAGGCATTCCTTTTGGTCCAGAAACAAGGCTGCTGGTGTGTGAACGTCTCTGCATGTGTGTTCTCCATGGGAGTATGTCCTCCACTATACTGCTCAGGTGTAGTTTCACAATGATGTGTAGTTGTAATTTGTTCTTTTATTGTCCTGGGGTTGAGCTGTTGTCATCTACAGAAGAAGAATGCTGCTTCGGGGGCTCAGAGGTGCAAGAAGTTGTTTGTTACACCCTCAGTCTGTCATGTTTTGTCTTAAGTGAACCAAACATACATTTTAGTGCATGGGCATTTTTTTAGAGCATTTTTTTTTAGGGCTGCCCTCGACTAAAGATTTCTTTCTGGTCGACTAGTAGTCATTCATTTTAAGCATTGGTTGACTATTAGTCGCACATTTATTAATAAACCACATAATTCATAATAATGAGACTTTAATTGCCTACATAGCATAATAAGCGCTCAAGCACACAAAAAAAAAACTTGCCATGTAATGAATAAGACAATGTTAATAAATTTGGCTGAATAAATCTGCTACGCTGCTAAATTGCTGCTGCTGTTGGTTATTGCTGTTGTTGTAGATTATTGCTGCTGCAAAGTAAGTACAGGAACTTGCTACTGTTGACACATATGCCCATACAGTGCTTTGAGTATTTAAGACATACTGCTGCTGCACAAATAGCACATATAATAACCAGTAGCAGATCTATACAGGTGGAGCTGGGGAGGTGGAGGGTTTCAGAAGAAAATATGAAAGCGCACTGCAAAATACTGTAGTGAATGATAACCAGCCTCTATCCTGGATGTATGTAACATGATCCAATCAGCTTGTGCCAAATAGTTTAACACTGTGAATAACATTAGCTTGTGTTAATGACCCATCAACCTGCGCCATCTAAAGTTTCATGACAGAACTTGGTATATATACTGAAAATGATATTTAAAAAAAAAAAAAAGTTCCTGAGGATTTTTCTCTCCCCAGCATATGAAATCCTACCTGAGATGACAGTAAAAGTTATGTGTCTGTTTAACAAATATGAAGGATTTGTGGATGATGGATGGCATAAACATTATTGTGAACAAATGAATTTCATTACCACAATAAATCCCTATCAAAAATACAGCCAGTAGCGGGGAAGGTTATAACAATAGCACTCTTTATCCTTGACATTAATTTATACAATTTAGAGATAAATGGCATGTTTTAATTTCTAGCAGACACATATGGGAATATTATATAAACATTTGAAATGCAAAAAAATAAATACAACAACACTGAGCTACAGATGTTGAAACCGAAATGTTACAATGCTCTGCTACAAAACAGTTTTCTATTGGCCTATTATCTGTTGAAACAAATGTTAGTGGTTTAGAAAAGGTATAAAACAGATTTATATTGACTGTCCCCAGAGAGAAATGGCCAGGATTTTGCAGAAAAAGCCCTTGTTGTGAATACATATATAGAGTAGACAAGTTTTATGGATTATTCATATTATGAATTCTGAAACAGAACAAATGATTCCTACATGCAGTTTACAGAATATACATCTGTTCCTAGATAGGGTGTTATTCATGTCTTCTCAATTATTTTGTGATAAGTGAATCAAACTGGTAATACCTCAAGGTTTGAATTATGCATGTGACATATTCAGAGCTCTTGCCACACAATATACTCATGTCTTATAGAGTTTACCGTTTTTTGCGTCAAAGTGATGTTGAGAGCTGTAGGGTGTTTTGATTATTTCAAAGGCTTGGCTGACACTATGATTTTCCCAAGACTGCAGAGTCAAGCCCCCTGCAGGGGTGTGAGATGAACCAAATCCCACTACTGGCATGCACATAGTCAAGGAGCAAAGATATGAGGAGTTAGTATCTACTCATCACAGACCATAAACAGGATCAGATGGTATCCAGACAGCTAGCATCCCACCCTCATGTTAGTCATCAGATCATCTTGTTTGATAAATTATGCTTGGAGTAATGCCTGATTCATCCTTTTTTTCTCACTTAGGCGCTGTACTGTAATGCATATTGATGTCGGGCAGAGCTGGCTTTGAGAAGGAATGCCAATTTATGAAATATTAATTAAAGAGTTTTTTTTTTTTCCCCTGGTGTACTTGAATTAAAAGACGATGATGATCTTACTATCAGCACAATGCATAGTTTTTCTCTTTTTTATGAGAACAATGTTTTGCCTTCATTTTTAACCAGTACTCTTTGGTGTTAAATGTTCATATTCCAGTGCTATTTCATTTATGTGAGTGGCGTCTCAGTTTGCAGTCATAGCTCATAGCTTTACAAATGAGTAAATGAAAAGTGTGTATTCAGGCAAATTACAGCAGAGCAGGAGTAGGAATTTATTCTGCTAACAAAAGCTGTGACAGAGAGCCTTTTCAAATGGGTTTCTATTACAAGCTTATTTAGCCACCGCTAGAATTTCAGCTCAGAACTCGCCGGCCAAAAACTGGCACTCATTTTTCCTCACAATACCTCTAATCCACCTGTCTCTCGCTCTGTTCACAGGCTATAGGCAGAGAAGGAGAGAGGTGCTGGAGGAAGGATCAGGAACAGAAAGCTGTGCCCATCTCCTGGAGTCAATGCCCTGTGAGGATCCAGTGTGCTTCCTGTGGCAGGTGCAGTTTGAGGGCGCTTGTGTGCCCAGCGAAGGGAACTGTGGAAATGGAACCAGGACTCAAACTGTGGCTTGCGTCAACTCACAAGGTATACAATTAAAACACTTTTATTTATTTTAGAATGTCTATATGTATATGTACACTGCTGTTCAAAAGTCACCATATATTTAAGTGGTTGTGAACACATACAGTTACTAGGGTAGTCTGGGTGGTTTCTAGGTGATTATATATTTGACTTTTGATGAGAAATATGACTGGACGGACATTTTATGGTCCCTACACCTTCCACAGATAATATTTTATTTATTTGAAGTCAGTAAAGTCCAGTTCCCTTCCGGAGGGAACTCTACGCTGCGTCCTGGTTAGGACACTTTGGGAACTGCCTTCAGCGTGACCGGTTCTGAAGCTCTTATAAAACAACGGCAATGAACTTGACATTGACCGGCGCCAGCCCATGACGTCATTAACAAGGCGCCTACTAGTATAAAAGGGCGCTTGTGAATACAGCAACCATCTTTTTGTTCTTCAGATCACCTTGTTCTAAGCGTGAGTATGATGGCAATGTCCGGAGGTAAGCAATTTAGGAAGTGTGCTGATCCGTGTCCGCGGAGTCTGACACCGGATGATTCGCACGATTTATGCGTGATATGTTTGGGTGAGCAGCACGCGCGCTCCGTCCTTGAGGGGGCGGAGTGCGTACACTGTGAGAGCTTTTCTATCAAAAAGCTCCGCTCTCGTTTGTCCTTATTCTCGAGGGGATCAGGACATCCGCCTCCCCCACGCGGCTCTGGTCCCGCGGCAGCTGAGGCTGCCCGGCGGCTGAGATCGTGGGGTTCGCAGGTGGAGCTCGCTGACGAGTTTCAGAGAGGCGTGTCTCTCTCGCGCTCGTCAGCGGGAGACGAGGGCGCGCTGCTGGATGAGGATGTGTTGTCTCTCACATCCTTAGATCCAGCGGCGAGTGTGCTGTTGGCTGCTAGCCAGGGCGAGCAGGAAGAGGCTGAGATGGGCGAAGATGAGTCTTTTGAGCCCATCCAGCCCTCCTGCCCCGCGTATGAGGAGCTGATGGACGTCATGGGGCGCGCCACCGCGAGGTTAGATCTGCCGTGGCGGCGCGCGCAGGAAGAGGTCTCTCACGGCAGGCTTGGTGAGAGATATCTTCCTGGCCATGTCAGGCCACCTCCTTTGAGCCTCCCATTCCTTCCCGACCTCCATGCTGAGGTCGAGAAGGCATGGGATAAACCTTACTCGGCCCGCATTCCCAGACATCAGCATGTCAATTATGCTGACGTCCAGGGAATGCGTGAGCACGGGTATGTGTCGATGCCCCCGGTGGAAGATACCCTGGCTGCGTATCTTTCCTCGGGAGGGACGTCGACACTCACGGCTCCAACCCTGCCGAATAAGCCGCTCAAGGAGACATCGCGGCTGAACGGCAGGGCATACGCGGCAGTAGGTCAGGTTGGTGCCGCCCTGCACACTGTAGCGGTGTTGCAGGCGTACCAGGCCGACCTACTAAAAGATCTGGACCAGGGCCTGGGGCTTTCCTCGGAGGAGATGACTGAGCTGCGCCGCACCACTGATCTCTCTCTGAGGGCCACCAGACAGACAGCGACCGCCGTTGGTCGCGCTATGTCTGCTTTGGTGGCCACAGAGAGACATCTGTGGGTGAACCTGACGGGCATCGGGGAGAAAGAGAAGCGTTTTCTCCTCGATGCCCCGGTTTCGCCTTCCGAACTTTTTGGCACGTCTGTACAGGCGGTGGTGGAGAAGTTCAGGGAGGCGAAGGCGCGCTCAGCGGCCTTTAAGTCCTTCATCCCTCGCCGGTCCACGCCCGCACCCGACCAGCATAGACAGCCTGGCCCGTCCTGGCCCCAGGGCCGGAGACAGGGCCAGGTGGCTAGTGTGGCCGCTCGAGGCCCTCCACCTCCACGGAGCAGGTCTCAGAGGAGGCGCGATGCGCGGCGTAGGAAGCCGGATCTCAGGGAGACGATCCAGCGCCGGCGTCAAAGCAGGCAGGAGTCGGGTACCTGAGGTCCCTCCCTTTCGCCCCTCGCGCCCGCTCGGCCGCCTGCCTTCCTGTCCTACTCCTAGACTCCGGGGCCGGGCCTATGATGAAGTTACTAACGCATTCTGACAGGCCCGGTATACGAACTGACATATCTGGGTGTTATATGTGTGTGTACATGTTTGTCTTCCAGCTCCGCTTGGGTGAGACTTAGTTTGGGCTCCTTAATCTGAGCCCCCTGGTCCCCGAATGCCAAGTGTAGTTAGGTCTCCCCTCTTCCTGAGGTAGTGTCTGGACCTCCACTTCTGTTAAACTCCTGTGGGGTTAGAAGCGTTGTTAGGCTCCCCTAAGCGAGCACCACCGAGTGTTTCTCGCCCGGAGCCTCCGCCGTTGGAGCTCAATGTGGCAAACCTGCATACGCATGTTCACCCATCCACTGGGGCAGCAGTCTACCCCGCCCCGCGGTAAGAGTCTCTCCAGACTCCGCTCGTCTGAGTGTGAAGACCGGGAGGTTGGGTAGGTTCCCCACCCTTAGAAGATAGATGCAACCCAGGGTTGAGCGCATGGGCTGCCTCTCTTGGTGAGTCAGTGCACTATAGGCCCCGCTCCCCAGGGCCCTGTCAAAAGGGAAAGAAAGAAGTTTCTTTAGTGAGAGAGGGCAGTTTAGGAACCCCCCTAAGAAGGTGAAGCCCTAAGTGTAGGGATTTTCAGGCCTCCTCTCTCTGAGAGTTGTGCCGACAAGATTCCCCTTCATGCAGGCTCTTGTTTAGGCTGATTTCTCACAAGCTCTATCAGCTAGCACTTAGGGGTTTGAGTGTAGTGGGGCTCCCCTCATTAGCATGAGTTCTGTTGGTTAGCACCCCCTCTCCCAGACTGTCCTGCCACGGTGAGCGTTGTCAGGGTGTTGCAGGCTTCCTCTCGATCGAGAGTTCTTCTGTATTGAGCCTCCGCTCTTCGCTGCTGCTGTTCAAAGACCTCCTTTCGCCTAGTGGCGTCATGATGTAGGTCAGGCCATTGGTCTTCCCCCACGGTTTAGACCTAGAATGCTTAGACGCGTTCCCCTGTTTTGAGAACCGTCCAGTTGCAGCCTTCGCTCCCCTCAGTGCTCCGCTGACAAGTACATACTCGTGGTTTTTAGCTGGTAGGCCTGCTAGGCCTCGCTAACTGCCGGCTATGTGCTTTGTGCTCTTTGCCAAAGCCCAGTATTGTAAGGCTCTTTTCGTTCAGACTTGAAGCCTCCTCTCCACAGTATCCTGTGAGGTAGGTTCATGTACTTGTAGCGTTGAGTGTAGCCAGGTCTCCCCTCAGTGGGGTTTCACCGAGACCTCCACTTTTGAGCATCTCTCTCGCTAGAGACTACTAGACTGCTAGACTACTAGAATACCGCTCACCAAGACCGAGTGTTGTCAGGCTTTTTTCTCTCTGTAAGATTCGTTTCAAAGCCTCCACTCTACGGGGCCCCTGCTTTCTGCATTTAGGCCCTGCTGTGAGTCCTGGTATTCTCTAAAGCGTTGAGTGTAGCTAGGTCTCCCCTCACTAAAAATATTTGGGTGAGATCTCCACTCCATAGAGCTAGGAGATTGAGCGTTGCTAGGTTTCCCCTCATCCGAGGGTCTCTGTGAAGCCTCCGTTCCCCTGAAGCTCCGCTCCGGGTACTTTCAGACGTGAGTGTAGCTAGATCTCCCCTCACTGTATATTTAGTATGAGATCTCCACTCTGTAGAGCTGGGAGGTTGAGCGTTGTCAGGTGTTCCTCTCATTCTGAGAGTCTCTATGAAGGCCTCCGTTCCCCAGAAGCTCCGTTTTTAGTACCTCCAAGCGTGAGTGTAGCCAGGTCTCTCCTCACTTAGAGTGTTGAGGCCTCCACTCGTAAAGAGCTGGCGGATTGAGCATGTTGGGGCTTCCCCTCTGGTGAGGCCCCCGTTCTCCAGAAGCTCCGCTTCCAGTCTTTCCCTCCAGGCGTGAGTGTAGTCAGGTCTCCCCTCACGAAGGGTTATTGAAATCTCCACTCCTAAGAGCTAGTGGATTGAACGTTGTCAGGTTTCCTCTCTTTTTGAGAGTCTTCTGTGAAGCCTCCGTTCTCCAGAAGCTCCGCCTTCAGTACTCTAGGCGTGAGTGTAGCCAGGTCTCCCCTCACTAGAGGGGCTATTTTGAGACCTCCACTCCTGAGAGTTAGTGGATTGAACGTTGTCAAGGTTTCCTCTCCTTAGAGAGTCTTCTGTGAAGCCTCCGTTTTCCAGAAGCTCCGCCTCTGTACTTACAAGCATGAGTGTAGTCAGGTCTCCCCTCACACAAGGGTTTATGTTTGAGACCTCCACTCTTACAGAGCTCCGAAGCTCCAGGCTTTGCTATCGCCTGTGATAATTATATGGTGTTTCCCTCGCTACGCTCTGGGCACCTTCTCAAACCCACAATAGTGGTGAGTACTCACGCGAAGCTTTGAGCACTCCTTAAAAACCCACGTGAAGTGGTAAGTGCACACGCAAGTCCTTGGGCACTTTCTAAAATCCACATGAGTGGTAAAGACTCCCCCCTGAAGGTTGGGTTCTTTTCTAAAATCCTGTATGGTATGGGTTACGCAGTATTTCTCCGTTCCCATTCTAGAGTTGGTTCTAAACACCCCTGGGTGGTTACAACTCCACTGCAGATAGCACTACCTATAGGTTTGAGTGCCGCTAGGCTTCCTCTCATCTAGAGAGTCTTCCTGCAGAAGCCTCCACTCTTCCTAAAGGGAAAATAAGTTTGGGCGTGAGTGTAGCCAGGTCTCTCCTCACTTAGAGCGTTGAGGCCTCCACTCGTAAAGAGCTGGCGGATTGAGCGTGTCGGGGCTTCCCCTCTGGTGAGGCCCCCGTTCTCCAGAAGCTCCGCTTCCAGTCTTTCCCTCCAGGCGTGAGTGTAGTCAGGTCTCCCCTCACGAAGGGTTATTGAGATCTCCACTCCTAAGAGCTAGTGGATTGAACGTTGTCTAGGTTTCCTCTCCTTAGAGAGTCTTCTGTGAAGCCTCCGTTTTCCAGAAGCTCCGCTTCCAGTACCTCTAGGCGTGAGTGTAGCTAGGTCTCCCCTCACTGAAGGGTTATTTGAGACCTCCACTCCTAAGAGCTAGTGGATTGAACGTTGTCAGGTTTCCTCTCTTTTTAGAGAGTCTTCTGTGAAGCCTCCGTTCTCCAGAAGCTCCGCCTCTGTACTTACAAGCGTGAGTGTAGTCAGGTCTCCCCTCATGCATGGGTTATGTTTGAGACCTCCACTCTTACAGAGCTCCGAAGCTCCAGGCTTTGCTGTCGCCTGTGATAATTATATGGTGTTTCCCTCGCTACACTCTGGGCACCTTCTCAAACCCACAATAGTGGTGAGTACTCACGCGAAGCTTTGAGCACTCCTTAAAACCCACGTGAAGTGGTAAGTGCACACGCAAGTCCTTGGGCACTTTCTGAAATCCACATGAGTGGTAAAGATTCCCCCCGAAGGTTGGGTTCTTTTCTAAAATCCTACACGGTATGGGTTACGCAGTATTTCTCCGTTCCCATTCTAGAGTTGGTTCTAAAAACCCCTGGGTTTTTCCAACTCCACTGCAGACAGCACTACTTATAGGATCGAGTGTCGCTAGGCTTCCTCTCATCTAGAGAGTCTTCTTGCAGAAGCCTCCACTCTCCTGAGAACTCCACTTAGGTGGTTCTATTGCTTAGGCTCCTGGAGCCTCATGGATCACCTCCAGTGTTGAGTGTAGTTAGGTCTCTGACCTCCACTCCCAGAGTTCCCCGCAAGCACAGAGTGTTGCTAGGCTTCCTCTCGTTTAGAGAGTTGGTTTAGAGCCTCCGCTCTTCAGAACCCCCGCCTAGTATGAAGACTTAAGGGTAAGCTTCACTACTAGCGGTGAGTGTAGGTAGGCCTACTCTCGCTTAGAAGTATCAGGCCTCCACTCCTAGGAGTTCCGTGCTTGGGTGGCCGAGCTAGCTGTGACGTCGGCCCAAGTAGTGGGGAGTGATGTTCCTTCTTGACTCCTCAATCAGTCAGTTGTTCACTTACTCCTCAGCATGGCGGCGTGGGTATATCGTTCCCAAAGTGTCCTAACCAGGACGCAGCGTAGAGTTCCCTCCGGAAGGGAACGTCTCAGGTTACGTAGGTAACCCTAGTTCCCTGAGGACAGGGAACGAGACGCTGCGTCTCGTAGCCATGCTTCGGGCCCCCACTTTCCATCAGACAAAAAGATGGTTGCTGTATTCACAAGCGCCCTTTTATACTAGTAGGCGCCTTGTTAATGACGTCATGGGCTGGCGCCGGTCAATGTCAAGTTCATTGCCGTTGTTTTATAAGAGCTTCAGAACCGGTCACGCTGAAGGCAGTTCCCAAAGTGTCCTAACCAGGACGCAGCGTCTCGTTCCCTGTCCTCAGGGAACTAGGGTTACCTACGTAACCTGAGACGTTTTCTTTGCTCATAGATGTGTCTGAAGCTCATTTTTCGATGTACAACTGCAATCAAAATTATTCAAACCGCAAAAAAACTGCATCTATAACAGATTACTGCCATAATTAAAGTGATAATGTCAATATATAATGTAATGTTTTTGAGTTCTAGGATTTTAAAACCACTGCTGTCATAGTTATTCAGCATTCAACATTGCTGTTTTTTAGCTTATTTGTATGGTGGGGAACAAAATTGTTATAAAACACAGTTAAACCTTTAGAAACTCAACTAGAAAACAGAATTAGCTTGAGCTGTTACACATACATACATTTAGCCAATGCATGTGCTGAAGTTTGAGTAGCTAATATGACAAAGTCAACTGAGCTCTCTCAAAAGCTGTAGAGAAGAAATCATTTTATTACTTTAGGAAGTCTAAGGCTACTTGAAGATTTCCAAAGACATTAAACGTTCCTAGAGACGCTGGCAGTTTTATTCCTTAGCTTAAAATGTGTTGTACTAGAAAACCTTTGAAGGTGTTGAAGAAAAAGCACAATATCATAAAATGTTTGATCAGAACAACTGAGGAAAAACCTGCAGTGTACAGCTAAAGACTTTCAAGATGACCCAATGAAGGGTGGAAAAACATTTCAATGCAGTGAACACAAGACAAGCATGGCTGTCATGTTGGGGCATCTTGCCGAATGCCACTCTTGACCAAAAAGAACTAAAAGAACACCATCTCCATCATCAAACATTGGGCCAGTCCTGTTACGGGGGTGTTTTACTGTTGCAGGAAGTGGAAATCATGACTGTATGAAGCACGTCATGGATTATTTGAAGTATCAGGCCATTTTGGCAAATGTTTTGATGCATTTGGTGCAAAGACTGAAGCTAATGATCAGTGGACTTTCCTGCAGGACAGCCATCCTAAAGTATACATCCAAATCTACTTAAGCTTGGTTCAGGGATCAGTTACAGAATGTACTTGAGTGGCCTCAAGTCTTTTGATGTAATTCTCATTAAAATAGTTTTTAAAATTTGAAGAAAGCAGTGGCAAAGTGAAAACCAAAGATTATTAGTGATCTGAAAGCTTTTTCAGGTGAGGAATGGGCCAAGATTGCAGTAGAGAAGCTTCTAAGCACTTCCAATCAGTGATTATTGGTGGTTTTAAAGAAGAAAAGAGTCTGCACCAAATTTGACTTTTTGGGGTTGAATAATTCTGAACATGAATGTTTAGAACCAATTTTTTGTTCATTATTCATCAACTTACGTTCTTAGAAAACTTTCTCTAATAGTGCACTCGTGCCTTTGTTGAATTGTTTTCACAAAATGTTGTTCTCTGCAGCAAAATGTCTTGCAGGTCAAGGGGGTTGAATAATTTCGATTGCAACTGCATGTCTTTGTTGTTTCTATGCCATTTTGTATCATCCACCAGTCAAAAATCATAATTCTGATTGCTTAGAAAAGGAATAGCATACCTCTTCTGAACAAGTACTATGATTTGAGATCTCATTTACGTCTGATGATGCAGGCAAGTTGCACGCCACAAGGTAATAAACTAGTTTAAGGGTGTTGAATAAAGCATAAGCAACCATAATAGTGCTGTTCTAGACAATAAATGTAATAAATTGTCATATCAAAAGGATTCTAATATCCACCCGTGGCAAAAAGATCACATTATTTTTACAGAAGATAGTATTGTAAAGTTGTTAAGCTAAAGAGTGCAGTGTCTGCTTATTCCATTAGAATTCTGGATGATTTGTATACCTATAAAGCTTTTTTATTAGTGAGGGTGATCTAATAAAGAAATGCTTTTAAGAGCAGCTCTACACATTGGTGCATGTCATGCCAGTGTCATACTGTTTCATCAGTGCATTAGATTAGCTGATATGTGGCTATACAGCTGTCTGACTGTGTTTCTCTTAGCAGCATGCATTGGAGATCTCTTAGTGTGACCTATTTTAACCTAGCTTTGTAATTTATGAGATAGGCTGTGAAGATGAGGAATCTAGTAACGTGAACTTGATGAAGCCTTAGCGAGACCTTAATAGCCCATCTTCATAACCTGTGAAACGAATTGCAGCCTTTTTGCATGTTTTATTATTGTGTCATAATAGATTATGGGTGGATATGTTAAGGAGGCTGAGAAGAATCCAGTTCAATTAACTAAATAACATTGGTGAAAAGAATTGATGCTCAGGTATAATTGCAACCAGACATTTTTCTCATAAATCTTAATTCCAATTAAAACACATCAGATGTGTGATCTTAAGTTTACACCAGTGTCATATACTCTATTTGATCTTCCTCACACCTTAATTGATTCGCTAACTGATGCAATTTGACACAATCAGGTGTTTTGAGACAGAGTGTCTTATTATTTTTTCATTTGTGAATTCAGACTTGATGACTATAAAGGGCCTCAGTGTTATTATACAAATTTAGTTTGACCTCATTTTCAGAAGAGCAGCGTTCTCATTTGAATACAATGCTGCAATGTGAAATTTAATTAAGCAGTATTTATAGGTAAAACAAATTTGTGTAGCAAAGAAGCGAGTAATCATTGCTAACAGCATCAAAATTGCTCTCTTGATTTTGATAATTATGTTGATGAGAAGTCTGGTTAAATTAAGCGTGAAGTGTTTTCCGTCTCTTTATTGTTTAACCTTTCAGCCCAAACCTAAAAGAGAGACTGACAGAGTAATGAAGGATTTTTGGGCACGTGTTGTTTTCAGTGCCGCTTTCTTGACTTCCTTTTGCCGGAGTTAATTGGGCTCTGGAGGACTAGGCATTTCTTCTGTTTCTGCTTTATTTCCCAAGAATGAGCATATTGATGCATGAACATCGGGGTCTGTTCCACTCTGACCGTGAGATGGGGCATTTTTCTCTACGCTGATGTTCAGACTGCTCCAGTTTACTGGCCAGTTAAAGCTCATTGCATAGTGATCTATATCCCTCTCTTCTGTATTCAAGGGCAGGACTGAACTATTTTTACAGCCAGGCAGCACTCTTAAGAGACACCTGTCATGCAGTGCACAGGCTGATTGAAATCCAGCTACAGCCTTGAGTGTCTTTGCACATCTCGTGAGTATGTACACTCTGGACTACTGGACTTTTAACTATCTGCATAAAGTCTGGTTCACATTGAAGATCATTTTGCCCAAGAACTGCCTGCTTAAACAGTTTCCAACATTGGTTTGTTTCATTTATGTGATGTTTAATGTTGTTGTTGGTGTTTCTAGATTCTTCTTTTTAAAAAACTGAAAGCAAAATAGAATATGCAGCTGCTCAAACATATCTTTATTTTTTACATATTTTTGTTTGTTTGTTTCAGTCACAGTAATAGTTTCATAGTTTAGTTACATAGCTATATGTAGATCCTTTTGTAAGGTTTAATTAACCTGTTATGAATGGTGTTTGTTCCCTGTTCTGGCCAGTCTGTGGCATTATTCACTTTGATTGGATATTTTTTCATAGATTTGTCTTTAAAAAAGCATTGTTAATGCATTATTTACAGTTGAAGTCAAAAGTTTACATAGACCTTGCAGAAGCTGCAAAATGTTATTTATTTTTCCGAAATAAGAAAGATCATACAAAATACTGACCAGAGTAAGATATTTCACATAAAAGATGTTTACATACAGTCCATAAGAGAAAATAATAGTTGAAATTATACAAATGACTACATTCAAAAGTTTACATAAACTTTATTCTTAATACTGTGTTGTAACCTGAATGATCCACAGCTGTTTTTTTTTTTTTTTTTTTTTTTTTTTTTTTTAGTGATAGTTGTTCATGAGTCTCTTGTTTGTCCTAAACAGTTAAACTGCCCAATGTTCTTCAGAAAAATCCTTCAGGTCCCACAGATTTACAAAGCATTTTTGTGGATTTAAACCCTTTCCAACAATGACTGTATAATTTTGAGATGCATCTTTTCACACTGAAGACAACTGAGGGACTCATCTGCAACTGTTACAGAAGGTTCAAATGAGAAAGGTTCACTGATGCTTCAGAAGGAAACATGATGCATTAAAAGCTGGGGGGTAAAAACCTTTAAAAATTTTAAAAAGGTATTTTTTAACTTATTTAGTCTTCTGGAAACATGTATCCTCTGTGGCTTCTGAAGGGCAGTACTAAATGAAAAAAAATATGGTATTTAGGCAAAATAAGAAAAATATACGTATTTTCATTCTGTTCAAATGTTAACACCCCCCTGGCTAGCTTACAATTGCTAACCTCTGCAAAGTGCCTCAAACTAAATTCCTCAATATTTTTTTAAGATTCAAAGCAAGGATTGTAAAAATGTTACAAACTAAGCAACTTTTTTGGCTAAGTGTAGCAGTATGAGAATGTGTAAACACATCTTGGTTTCTAATAGAACAAATAATAACATTCAGACTGAATAGTAGCAATAGTAGCTATATCAGCCGTTATTTTGGAATTTTTTAATTATAGGTAAGTTTTTTTTCTGTATGTACAAAGCAGGACTTGCTTAAATTGGTAACACTGAGACTTTTATTTTGACAGCACTGAGCACTGTCAAATGCATACACACAGGAGCTCCCACATGTGTGTGTGTGTGTGTGTGTGTGTGTGTGTGTGTGTGTGTGTGTGTGTGTGTGTGTGTGTGTGTGTGTGTGTGTTTGTGTGTGTTTCAGGTATACCCTACATTATGCCTCCAAAAATGCCAATATCCAAAATCCTTGTCCATGTAGGGACATTTTTGGTCCCAACTTATAATCATACATAATTTTTTTTTTAATCCTAAAAATGCAGAAAGTTTCCTTTGAGGGGTAGGTTTAGGAGTAGGGTTTGGATTACACCTATAGCATATCCCCATAAAACATGGAAACCCAACGTGTGTGTGTGTGTGTGTACACGTAAGCAAGAATACTGATTAAAAAAAGGATTTTGAACAATGTATGTGCAAGTTTAAACAGCCAACATAGGGTTTTCAATTTGATGAATGAGCAGCTTGAATTGTCCAGGATGTCGATCTCTTAGATGCACAGCAGCATGGAATGTCTCCAGGGAACAAAATAAAGAAGACAGCCCGTTTTATAATGGCTAGTGCGAAGCGTTCTATCAAAGTCAAAGAATGTCCTGTTTCGGTGGAATTAAATAATGTTTCTGATCCTGGTGCTGCAGTAACCTCTCTGTGTGAACTTCTCTCTATGTCCAGACCCTTAGTTCTCCAGCAGCTAACCCACGCTGTGGGCAGTCTAATAAGGGCTCTTGTCAGTGAGGATCTCTGAATATCAGCTCCAGGTGTTTCTGCTTGCCAGTTTCTCTTAAGTGTTCAACTCCGTCGGGCAAACGAGGAGTGGCAGTTTCCATCTCCGGACTCTGTAGCAATTCCGCATTTCCTTAAAGGAATTCAAATAGACTAGTGAACTCCTCCGAGAAACAGAATTTGTTCATTATTTTCACAGCACTTCAGGTTCAGTGTGCAGCCCCCGTGTTCATTTACTCTGATGACAGAAGCTCTATTACACCAGGATGTGAAGTGAAAAAAGTCATAAATAAAGCAATTCCTCTGGCAGCTGCGAATGTTTTACTGCATCCTATTATAAATGCTTTTATTTATTTTTCACTTTTCTTAACATGTTCATACCTCCAGCTTCGCAGTGTTGACAACATGATGGGGTCTGTGTCACTTAGCGGCTGCGTGGTGTGATGCCACATCTGAAGTTCGGCATAAGAGCTCATGTGTCAGTCAACGCGCTTTAGCCGAGGCCTATCTCTAAAGTGACATATTGAGGAAGTCAGTCATTTAACTTTGTGTCAGCAGCACGTTACTCAAATTCATTGAATCCTGTAGTCGCGGTTGTAATTTTATGCTGGTTTATGACCTGAGCGTTGTAGTTCTCCAGCACTGCCAGAAATTCACAGACCACATGAGAGTGTCGATATAATATGAGGACCAAGGTCACCTACTTTCTGTTTTTTTTTTTTTCTCTCCTTTTTTTCAGCAGGCTAAAATCGTTGCGTCCTCTAGCTAATCAACAGCAGAATCTCAGTGTAATTATAGCTAACGTCAAACCCGACACGGCTTTAATCGATACATATAGGGCTAGATCAGCAACTGGTAGATAGATGTGAGGAAATCAATTACAAAATACATGTGAAATGTACAACAAGTTGCCATTATCTCACAGTTTTTTATTTGTGTTGCTTTCTAGCTGAGGTCTTAGTATTAATGAAATCTTTAATCTTTTCACCTGTTTGCTGATATCTTGACTGTGCAGAGCAATGCCCATCCAAGGTTACATTTCAAGTGTACATAAGTTATAACCAGTGCTGTCAAAGTTCATATATTAACACATGCAATTTATCAAATGTTTAATTTATTTTTTATAATGTTTGCATTATAACTAAATTGTTAGTTCATTTATAAATGGTTGGTTTAATTTATAAATGAATTAACAATTTTGTGATGTTTAACAAAAATTGCATGCTTTGTATAGTGAAAAAGTCAAAAATTTAATGTTATTATTTTAATAACTTTTTTTGGACAAACTTTATTATTCTAATTATTTAGACTTCCTTAAAATGAACTGAATGTGTTAACTGTTATTTGGAAAAATCTTTTAGGTCCCACAAATTCTTTTTTTTTTTTTTTTTTGTATTTTGGTGTATTTGAAGGGCAGTACTAAATGAAAAATATTATATTTAGCCAAAGTAAGAATTTTTTTTAAAAAGTTTACACCCCTGGCTCTTAATGTATCATTTTTGCTTTTGAAGCATCAATGAGCGTATGAACCTTGTGTAATAGTTGCATATCAGTCCCTCAGTTGTCCTCAATGTGAAAAGATGGATCTCAAAAGCATACAGTCATTGTTGGAAAGGGTTCAAATACACAAAAATGCTGAAAAAAACAAAAAACAAAGAATCTGTGGGACCTGCAGCATTTTTCTGAAGAACAGCGGCTGTTTAACTGCTCAGGACAAACAAGGGACTCATGAACATTTATCATTGAACAAAAAAAAAAAAAAAAAACAGCTGTGGATTATTCAGGTATACAACACAGTATTAAGAATCAAGTGTATGTAAACTTTTGAACAGGGTCATTTTTATAAATTCAACTATTATTTTCTGTTGTGGACTATATTTAAACGTCTTTTATGTGAAATGTCTTACTCAGGTCATCATACTGTAGCCCCTGGGATTAGTTCTTATTCTTTATCTGGCCCATCAAACATGCTTTAGTCATTTCTGCTGTTAAAATGGTAATATCATTTGCCAGGTTGCCATGTGGGGTGACCGGATGATGTGCTGATCAATGAGAACTGTAATCTATGCAGCAGATTAGAGGTTTGCCACTGTGTGGTCTGTCCCAATAAGGCTATTTATCTCCTCTGAGCGTGGTGTAATCAGGGGTGCACTTGATGGATCTCACAACATCTTGCCCTTCTCTCCTCAGAGCTGAGGGAAAAACATGTGGCACTTCATGGATGAGTACTGAGCTTTGTGCTGCTTCTTTTTTAGACACATGCTGGTTTTGTCTGGTCTGATCACAACTGGTGAAGTTGTTTGTCACACATGGCCTTTCTGCTAAAACTGGTTCTCTAAAGCCCTATTTGGTCAAATGTAGTTTTACATGAGAAGATAGAGTATTAATTGTCAGCACTTCTCTCTGATTTTAGTTTTGTCCTGATCAGCGCTGTCTGTAATATTTCAGGACTTTTTTACAGACGTGCTGGTAAAGATTACATCTTGTTTTACCTTCTGTAAAACAATCTGAAAAAGTCACCAAAAATAGCAGCAGTTGAAATTACATCCTAATCTGCTCTCAGCAGTCCGTGTCCATCATTTAAGTCTATCAAGTAGACATTGGTCAGTGAAAAGTCACGTTTCCTGAGAGATAACACTTGCAGTTCTAAATGGACTTAAAGGAACACTCCACTTTTTTTGGAAATAGGCTCATTCTCCAACTCCCCCCGAGTTAATAAGTTGAGTTTTACCGGTTTGAAATCCATTCAGCCGTTCTCCTGTTCTGGCGATATCACTTTTAGCATAGCTTAGAAACTTAACGTAGAAACTTCTTTCAAAGACATTTGTTGATACAGAATTTTACTACAAAACTCAAAGTGGTCAGTGATAGTCAGAAATAGGAAAGAAATTTCTGCGTATAACTTCTGACTAGTTTGGCCAAAAATGAATGCCATATTGAATCAAACGATACCAATCTTATCATTTTTGGATGAACAATCATATTTTTTGGCAGAAATGTAATTTTTTTTAAATATCTTTTGACCATAGGTAGTGCTGTGCTGAAACTACTCATGTGCCCTTGGGTCATGCTTGGTATAACACGGACCAAGTTTGGTCTGAATCCACAAAAACATTGCAAAGATATAGCCTCATGTCCATTTTTGCACAGTTTAGTCAAATTTTTCACACACTTTATGAAAATGCTTAGTATATGGAAAAGCTTTTAATCACTTTTGGCCAAAATTGCCTGAAGATGATCTGGGCCGATTTTGGTAAAAATTGGACAAACCGTCAAGGATGACAGAAAAAGTAGATTTTTTGTGAAATTCAAAATGGAAAAAAAACATCTTGATCCATAGAAATGTACATTTTGGTATGCATTTAACTCAGCATAAGCCAAGGAATCAGAATTTTGTCTTCCAGACCTTACAGTTCAAAAGTTAATAGCAGAAATATGAGTGCAAATTTGGCCTATTGGTGGCGCTAGAGAGTTTGAGAGAGACTCCAAATTTGCTATGGTTAATATTGAAACTGTCCTCTATCTGTGTGCTAAATTTCATCACTTTCCCTCAAGCGGTTCTATGGGCTGCTGTAGACTCCCAGAGTGGAGGACGAAGAAGAAGAAGACTAACAGACTAACTTTGGTGCCTGACCCCTAATTACTGTATTTTGATCAAATAAACCTGGCCTTGGTAAGCATAAGAGATCTATTTTAAAAATATTAAATGAAACTTACTGACCTCAAACTTTTAAACATATACTGTATATGGTTGAACATTTCCTTTTGGAAAACAAAAGCTGTCACTGGGGCGGTACCAAAAAGGTACAGATTTTCAAAAGGTGCACATTTGTGCTTTATTTACCCTTAAATAGGGTGCATATAAGTACTTTAAGGTACAAATCAACACCTAAAGTTAGTACCTTAATGTGTTATTTATCCCTTAATGGTACATATCTGTACCTTTCAAAAAGATGCCGCCCCAGTATAGGTTGCATCACAGCTAAGTGCAAAAAATTGTTTCCAAAACCCATTCAAATTAGGTTTAAGGAAGTCTTGCAGGTTAAACACTTGACTGAGGACACCATCATCCAAAACACAACACATTCCAGTGACCAGTTACAGTACGCTGTTCATTTCAATAGGAAACACATTGGTTAGAATACCTGCTCTGTTTGACTTACTGAAGCGTTGACCCTTTCAGCATCAGTAAGAGTCATCTGCATCACAGATGTCGACATGTGCCCGTGGGCAAGCCAGCACTGATTGCTCTTTTAGCAGGGAAGACGGTGCACATAGTTTTACTTTGTGCAGCTTCTTGGCTGTCACTTAGTAAGTGATGTGTCAGACCGGTGTTGCACGGCTCTAAATTATGAGTGTGACATGATTGAGTGCATCGATGCAATTTCACTGCGGGTGACCAAAACACACTGTATCACAATGATGGTTTCTGTGCTTTGACCTGAATTCCATCTTAAAATTGAACGTTCAAGCTTTCAAATAAAGGTTAAACTTAAAATTTCAACTCTGAAATGGCAATCCACACCATATGATAACACTGTTGGAAAGCAAAAACAATGGCACTTGGACTCACATGCCATTGTGATATTATTATATTTTTGAGAGTGAGTTTCCAGCGATAAACACCCATATATTAATAATTCAAGCAGGACCTGGAGCTGAGATCCATTTACAGTTTCCCCACACGTGGCAGGTGCTTTCTGCTTTTCAGGCATTCCTCACTCAGCCTGTTCTCGTGCAGGGTAGACGCACACCCCACATTTTTCCACTTAACTTTTTATGATACGAGTATGACTGGCAGCTGTGTTTGGGTGGTTGAGCAGAGAAAATTACGGCTGCGCTCTTCTAAATCCGGCTATACAGAAGAGTGCCTGTTTCATGACTAGTTATTCAGTTTCCTTCATTGTTATGTTAGATGATAATGAGGTTTAGAGCTTCAACTCTGTAGTTAATGGCCACTTATAGTGTTGTTTAGTGTGTCTGTATGAAGAATGTATGATGTAAATCAACAAAAGCTGTCTGGTGGACTATTGAAACACGCTCTATTTAACACAAAGCATCATTCTGAGATGCAATATTTCACTGAACCATAATGTTTTTCAGTAAAAATATCTACATATCCACAGATAAGTTTACAGCGAAGCAACATTTACTGAGATTTGACACAAGTTATACAAGTTTACATCCCCATTTTAGAGTCTGCAAAATGTTAATTATTTTACTAAGACAAGAGGGATCATATAAAATGCATGTTATTGTTTATTTAGTACTGATCTGAATAAGATATTTCACATAGCAGAAGTTTACATGTAGTTCACAAGAGAAAATAATGGCTGAATTTATAAAAATGGCCCCGTTCAAAAGTGTACATCCCCTTGATTCCTAATATCGTATTGCTACCTGAATTAACCACAGGTGTGTTTTATTTTTTTTTGACTGATAGTTGTTCATGAGTCCCTTGTTTGTCCTGAACAGTTAAACTGCCTGCTTTTCTTCAGAAAAATCCTTCAGGTTTCACAAATTCTTTGGTTTTCCAGCATTTTTGTATATTTAAACCCTTTCCAGCAATGACTGAATGATTTTGAGATTCATCTTTTCACACTAAGGACAACTGAGGGACTCACCTTATAGAAGGTTTAAATGCTCACTAATGCTCAAGAGGGAAAAACGATGCATTATGACCAGGGGTGAAAACTTTTGAACAGAATGGAGATGTGTACCTTTTTCTTATTTCGCCTAAATATCTTTTATATATATATATATATATATATATATATATATATATATATATATATATAGTACTGCCCTTCAGAAGATACAGAAGATACTTTCATGTTTCTCAGAAGACAACATAAATTCAATTTACCCTGATCTTCAAATTAAAAAAAGTTTTGCATCGTGTTTCCTTCTGAAGCATGAATGTTTTTTAATGTCATATTTTTGTAATATTTATGTTGTTTTATTTTTGTATTGATTTTTTTTTTCTCATTTGATTTTTTTAAGGAGACACTTTTTTTCTGGCTCATCATGAAGTGATTGTGTAACAGAATGTTTTTTACATACTTAGAACTGTTGCTTATCATTATATTTCCTAATTTGGTTTAGATTTTTAATATGGTTTGATGAAGAAGCAGTTTTGGCAGTTGTATGAGTATAGTGTGAGCCCCCAGTGTAGCATGTGTGGGACCCAGATGGGTTTTCATCAATGTCTTTATTATGTTAGAACGAGGCCGACAGCCGCCCAACTGTTCCAGTGTTGTTTCACGCCGTGGACCGCAGACAGCCTTTAGGCAGTACAAGAGCTGCTCTCGCACTAATGTAGAGTGTTGTCAAATCTTACACTTCTTTCAGGAAATTCATGTTGCTCTCTCCAAGTGTTTGAAGAAGCCTTTAAGAAACGAACCTTCACCACAGAGCTTTGTACTTAAAATAGTTGAATGACTTAACCTTACCTTAAAGGAGTCTTAAGGCAGAATTATGATTGGTAAGATTATAAATGTCTTTAAATCCATATGAGATGACAAGCCTGGATAAGTCCAGACGGAGCTTGTGCTGCTATTTGAAATGGATCAGAGGAGAGGGTTGGAACTTGTGGGCTATCGGTTTTCTCTCTGACTGTGTGATCAGTCAAAGTGCCAGTTATCAGTGTGTCTGATCAATGCAGGTGACACTAATCTGGTAAATGACCTTCTGCCTGCGTGTCAGGGATGTCAATATCTGGACTGAGGTGAACTAATTCTGATCAATTCTCAAAATCATCTCTTACTGACAGGTGAAGCTTTCTGGTTCTGGTTTGAGCCTGAAGCTCTTAATGGTTAAGGAAATGACTGATTGAGATGATGTGCCATTTGTGCCACAATTTACTTAATACTTAGTTTTTCCATACATGACCATGGAGCACAAAACCAGTCTTAAGGGTTTCTATTAAGCTTTCCATTGATGTATGGTTTGTTAGGATAGGACAATGTTTGGCCAAGATACAACAATTTAAAAATCTGGAATCTGAGGGTGCAAAAAAAATCTAAATACTGAGAAAAACACCTTTAAAGTAGTCAAAATTAAGTTCTTAGCAATGCATATTACTAATCAAAAATTAAGTTTTGATATATTTATGGTAGCAAATTTACAAAATATCTTCATGGAACATGATATTCACTTAATGTCCTAATGATTTTTGCCATAAAAGAAAAATCGATCATTTTGACCCATACAATTTATTTTTGGCGTTTGCTACAAATATACCCCAGCGACTTAAGACTGGTTTTGTGGTCAAGGGTCACATATATTAAGTGCATTTACTACTTACTGTATGTCATCATTAGGAATCAAATATAGATATTTTGAAAAGAGATTCGAGTGCGAGTTTATTGTACCGCCAATTTAACATACTGTTACTGTCACAGCTCTTCTTTTAAAGCAGTTAAAAACGAAGCTGTTGCTCATTTCATCTTTATATGAGTTTTAAAAGAAGTAAAATATGGCACATTTATTTCCAGCGGTTAGTGAGAGAGTGTAAAACAATATGACATTATAACAAACCTCAGAGAAAAGATATAATTAATGTATGACATGGCCTTTTACATATATATACAGTGGAGATAAAAATTACAGAACAATTTAAAAACACTTAATTTTTTTCTGAATTAGTGTTTATTGCTCAGTATTTACAGTAAATGAATATTAGCTGTCGGTATACCACTATTCTACAAGTATGTTTTACACCTTGATTTGCAACAATGCCATAGAACAGCTATTTTTGGTTCCCCAAAGAACTTTTCAGTGAACAGTTTTTAAAAGCACATTTTAACAATCTAAAGAAACTTTTCTGTGGAAGTTAAAGGTTCTTCACTGAACCATATGTTTTTTTTTTGTTTTGTTTTTTTTTGGTGGCTTTCTTAGCCGTGACTTTGTTGTCAAGGATTTTCCAGAGATTTTCAGTTGTGTTTAGATCAGGACTCTGGGCTGGTGATTTCATTATTTCAATGTTCTTAGCTGCAAGGAGCTGCTTTATCCATTTTGCAGAGTGGCAAGGGGGCAGTGTCTTGCATGAAAATTGCAGGCTGATCTTAAGATGCTCTAAGGGAAGGAACCACATGTTGCTGGAGGAGGTTCTGATAAACATTTGCATTCACCCTGCCATGTAGCTGTATAAGAGGCACAATTCCTGCTGCAGAAAACATCCCTCAAACCATGACAATTCTTCCTCCAGCATTCACTGATTCGCACAAGGTGCCAGATTAACACCAGTAACTGGAAGGTATCTAAAAGTGAAAGAATTATTTTTAAAATGTATTATTTAGTATGCTTAAATACTGGTGTTTTACTTCTATGAGGATAACTTTAAATTGAACTAAGCACTAAACTTTAGGAAATTGTAGGTTGTTCTGTAATTTTGAACTTGACGCGTCCTGGTGCCACAGCATAGGTCAGAAACCCCTAGGTCAGGGGTGGCCAATGTCAGTCCTGGGGAGCCACAGTCCTGTTTAAACCTTGAATAAACACTCTCTCGCTTGTAGCTTTCTAGTAACCCCTACAGAGATTGTTTTATTATTAGGAGATGAGAGGGTCTGAATTATTTACCATTGGAAAACAGCTAACAGTTCTATGACAGTCAGTTACAGTTTACGCTGCATAGTAAAAAAAGAGCATAGATTTCTGGTCACTTACTAGTCACTGCAATTTAAGATTAGGTTTTTTTCTGTTCATTCAAAAAAACATGATTGGGCATACATAACACTGATACTCTGCCTTCTCTTAAAAACAAAAGCATTTTTATTAAGGTAAAATCTACATTTAGTTTCCAGCGAAAGTATTGTTTAGTGTTAAACATGTTGAAAATTAGCGAACAGGTTGTCAGGTTGTAAAATGATAAGCTATTTCCTCACAAAAGCTGTGTATTCAGCATAGTGAAGCCTCTTCTCCATTGACATCCATTAAAAAATGGCCTCTGGTCTCCTTCCCTGCATACTGCCAAAGCTGCAATGTTAGCATTAGCCGTTATGCTTTTTTGGCTGAAGGTTGCAGACTTGCCTTCCAGTGGCTTTAAACCTTAGACCTTGATTAGCTTGTTCAGTTGTATTTGATTAGAGTTAGATCGAAAGGAAGGTGGCTGACAAGGACCGACGTTAGAGATGGTTCCTGTCATTTTAGGTAGTTCTTATCATGCTGATATATGTTCAGGTTTGGTTTTGATTATAAAATGGGTTATGATTGCGTACTTGCAACATAAGGTGACATAATCAGTGCAATTTTGGCTTAATTTTTCTACAGTGGAAGGAAATATGTTTGTGTGTGGGTGTATGTATATATGGATGTATGAAATTGTACATATGTGTCACCGCAATATTTATTCATGAATTTTCTTTATTGGCCCTCATCATATTCAAGTACTGAGAAAAACCGATGTGTCACTTTTCATTTCAACCACCGGTTGTTATTTGTATTTTAATGACATCTGTCCTCTGTCTCCCTGACCTTTGTGCTGTGACTTTACTTAGAAGAAGGTTGTGTGAGGTGACACGTTCCACCAATCTGATGTCTTCCAGGGTTATTTTTTTATTCCCATTCTCTAAAGGTCATAGTTGTGATATCTCTAAGGGTAACATTTAATCTTCAGTCTGCTCTAGGGTGATGATCACATCTGGCATTTCTATCCTGCATGTCTGAACGTTATTTCTTCTCTCTTTGTATTTGTTTACATCATTGATTTGCATCACATTGTCATGTACACCATTCTTTTATGAGTATCATTAGTTGTCGCTGGTATCAATATTAATTTAACGGACAGATAAGATTCAGAGTAAGGTCTGGCCCATATGGAGGTCTGACAGGTGGGTTTCCCGTTCCTCATTCACGTTCATCTCCATGATTCTCTCTGGTATGCTTCACCGCATAAGCAGCCGCTGTTTGTACACACCTCTGTTGATAATGAGGATTCAGTGTTTACATGGACCTTTCAGCATTAATATTTATGTTTTCTTGATGTGTCAGTGAATACTAAGTGGTGTGTGCGGCTGAGCTGGAACAGAAAAGAAAATTGCTCAATTTTAACAGCGTAGTCAGATCTTGTCACTTAATTCTAAATTGCATAGGAACGTAATGCACTAAATCCTTTCACAAATTAATTCAATCTTTCAAGGTAAGGTAAATTCTTTGATATCAACATACTTTCTACTTAACGTGCAAAGTCAACAGTAAAATAACAAAACACTATGATGCTTTTAACTTTTCTGTTTGTCTGAGGAATGCAACTTCTGGCTCATTCAGCCATTTTTTTTTTTATTATTGTTTTCTTCTTTTATGGCTTAAATTTTAACTCTAGGCAATTGTATTTAGGCTTTAAAATTCATAAAGGTTGTGCTGTGTATCTATGAGGAATCATACATTTTTGTTGGTCACAGAGTTTTTTTAATTATTAAATATGTTGTTTGGTCCACAGACTGAGTGCTAGGTAATCACCGATATACAGCAAAATCACACGCCTATGAGAGTGTTATTGCTTTAATATAACAGTTTGATGGTACAAGCGTGTAAATGCATAAGAAACAACAATGGAGTGTTGGATTCAGATGTCAGTTTGACAGTTGAACAGCTGAGCCCAAGCCTGTTACGAATTCGAAAACGTCACTTTAGAACTAGTAACAAAGAGTTGCTGCATTGAACTTATTTTATTACTTTATTCAAAGCTCAATGTATTATGTATAGTAGAGTATTATGAGAAAGAGATGAAATAATCAAGTGTGATTACCTGCATCTCATACAGCATTCATTCTTCAGGTCAATCTCATATTCACAATAGAACATTAGTTTGAATGTCCACTGAGGAAAGTGATATCTTACTTGTACTATTCTTTCATCTGATAAGGTTAAGGGTGATTTCCACTGACAGCGCTGCTCAGTGCATTTAATGGCTGTGTCTTACAATGTGTTGTTGAAATGAAAATAATCTGTTTACAATCGTTTCAGTCTCTTTCAATAAAAAAGTCTTTACTGCCGACTCACTCACACACTTAAAAATGGTCTCTTGTTGCCATCTAATGACAGAACAGTGTAACTAATCACCTTTACGAACATGCTTACCATTTCCCAATACTAAATGCTATAATTAAATACTACTATTATTTATATAAAATATTATTTATTGAATAATACTTTTTAATAAACAACAACAGCATCTTAAAAGTTGCTAGGTAATTCAGACAAAAGTACAAAGGCAGCGCTTTGATATACAGCATTAGAGTTTGCTTAATTAGATTATTATTTAGATTATTGAGACCAAAGACTGGCTGTTAGATTTACCCAAAATGATTATATCTCATGTTTAACCACTATAGAGACATCAGAGCAGCGGTAAATTCCAGAAGATCTGGCCGAGGTAAAGCTGCTCGTGAGTGCTGAATGGTCGCTGATGCCCTGGAACTCACATTTCCAAAACGCTAAAGCAAATGTTCAAAAGACATTATTTTTATTATAACAAACCGCATATCTGAAGTCTAAACAAGTACATTCTCACCTAAAAACTCTTAAAACTACATTCTGTGACAGTATTATTTCTAGAATTATAATGAATTTGGGTGTTCGAGAAATACCACAAGCGGAGTGTACAAACAGTGAAATGTTTGGAGATCCGACATCACTAGAATATCGCACTCCTCTCAGCTAGTGGGATTCAAGGACCAGAAAGAACTGTTGTATAAATATAGGCCCTATATATACCCTCATCATATTGAAGAATTAAGAATTGAACAATAGATTTTTTTTTTTTTTAGGAAAACTAATTTGCAGTTGTACGCCAGTAGTTTTATATCAGAACAGAGGTGTAATTGTGTGCATTTGATTTTGTGATCTCATTAGAATGGAGAGTGGAGTGTGGGTAAAGGCTGTACAAGAGGGAACATTTCTATATATAAGGATCCACCACTAATTACAACCACAGCAAAGACAGAACAACTTAAAATTCCAACGCTGACATTGCAACTTGTCAGGCTAACACACTGTAATGAAATGAAAACTCTTGCTCAATGATTCCTTTGTATTAGGCCACAAGTTATTTTTTCCATTTTTAACAGAAGAAAGACTCTTATTAAGTGGTGGGGACAAAATTAGCTGTGGCAAAAAGCGGTGTCCTCACCTTAAATGTGTTTGTGTTTTTATCTGGTTTTTAAGATAAGTTTTTCATTCAGTGAGAATAGGCATGCAAATTATATTGGTCGTTTTTAAAACAACCTGCACAGACTGGCTCATTTGTCTGAAATTGCTCTGAGCTGTGTTATGCTGCTGTGATTGTTAAAGTTTCATCCCAGTTGCCAATTAGAGGATGTCTAATCTAAACTAAAATTAATTGTACTCATCTTCTATTGTTTGGACACCTTTAGCCATGCCTCTGTTGGTGCTGCTATGGTGCACAAATTATACACAGCAGCTTGAAAAATGACAATTATATTTCAACCTCGCTTTTGTTAGAGTTTGAATGATTTAAAGTTTTTTTTTTGTTAATTATTATTTTTGCCCAAATTATATTTTTAGTAATTAATTACAGCTCTCTCAGACTGTAAAATGAATATTACATCTAATTTCCTGCAGTCCCCTGTGAGCTATTAAATGAATGAGTTTGCCCTTGACTCTGAAAAATTAATGATGAATCAGTCTAACTTTTATCCAAATAAAGGAGGTGTTGACTGAGAACTGATCTGAGAACAGATCTTGTGTTACACAGCAGTTATGACATTTTCTCAGCTCTGTTCAGACTTTAATGCTGTATTAAATTAAACAGTTTTGTTTTGTTTGTTTTTTTAGTTCTTCCACAAACTACTTTTGTGTCTGTGCTTGCAGGGGAATCAAGGGTTACTCTCTTGATCTCTTTCCCTCCTACTCTTTCATTTTTGTATGGAGGGTTTTGTACTTTGTGAACGGCGTACCATGAAATGGTACACAGATTAAGGGGTGCTCACAAGCAGCACTATTTTATTTATTTATTCTTCTCTCCTTTTCAATGCAAGTGAGCCAAAGAGATTTCAGCCAGGAAGATGTGGCCCTTGCAATGCTTTTTGCTCTCTGTGTGGGCTGTTAAGGTTAATTTCTCCAATCTGCATGCACATTTTCATTCGGCTCTCCTGGGGCAAAGTGTTCCTTTCAAACTTTTACAATTATTTCTGATACATTGTATTACAGAGGGGAAGTGGATTGATTTAGGGAGGTGGGAAGCTGGAATCATTTGATGCCTGCGATGTGACCCATAAGTCAGTGCTGTTATTTGGAGCTCTGGCATTATTCTTTCTGCAATTTAACTTATTATAGTTAGGTGTTAAAATTGCCAAGCAGCTGTTATGGTATTACAGTGTGCATTATTCAGAAGAGGAGAATAACAGCCCTGTGCAGTTGGTTAAAATGAAAATATTCGCTGCTTGGTTTTATTTCTGACTCTTGAACTGTCATTTTTGCAGTATAATTCCTGTTATTTTCTTTCTTTTCTTTTGTGAATATACTGTCGCTCATCACCGTTTATATGGTTGCGTGTGTTGGTGCACGAACTCTTACATTATATATTATGTCTTCATGTGAATATGACATCTCTGCTGGAGGACCAGTATAGCTGTTCACCTTCATATGTACATGTTTTGTTTCGAATGCTGGTGTGATTTGAAAAACCATGACTGCATTGGTCAGCCAGCATGGACTTTACAATGGTGATATGCACTAACAGCAGAATAATTGCACTTTACGCTTCATTAGATTTTTTCATAATGGGTGATTCTTCAATTAGGTGCAGCTTTAACTGCTTTAAATATTGAAAAATGAAGCATCCTAAAACTGTATTTTATTGATCACATGTGCCTGAGTCTAAAATCTATTGTGAATTTGGTGTATATACAGTTGTGCTCATAAGCTTACATACCCCTTGCAAAATATGTGAAATGTTAATAATTTTAACATGAAAATTGCATGTTATTTTTTATGTAGTACTGTCCTGAATAAGCTATTTAAAATGACAGATGTTTATATATACTTTACAAGACAAAATAATAACAGAATTGATAAAAAAATTACTCCATTCAAAAGTTTACATACCCTTGAATCTTAATACTGTGTGTTGTTCCCCACCGGGAACTCAAGCTGCGTCCGAAAACGCTATGGGGAACGTCCTCAGCTTGACACGCTCTGAAACACTTGTGTAATCCGACCAACGGGAAAGCGAAACGTCATCGCGTTGACGACGTCAGACCAGGAAGCTATTCTGTGTACAGTTCACATGGATTTGATACATTTTGCGGTCTGTGCTGATTCACAAGTATGATCCGCTCCATGCTACCGTGTCTCTGGAGCGAGGCAGACTGTGTGCGTGCTGGGGCAGTTCACATTACAGCGCGAAACCAGACTTCATTCACCCCAACGGAAAACGTATTTACCCCTCTGAATTGTTCGCTATTCTCTAGTGCATGTGCCATTCACCATGCAGAAGATTTCAGCCTCAACTTCAGCATCTGTTTATATTGTAGGGGGCGGGACGCTTTGGATTCTAGAGAGCATTTGATTGAAGTGCAGGATGATCAAAATCGTTGATCCATATTGGCGGAGATGAGAGACTATAAGCTTTGAATGCTTATATCTTCTAAATGCAAATTTCTGTATTGTTTTGGAGCACACTAGCTTATAGAGTATCTTAAGGATGACATATTCATTCTAAAAGCCAAAAAACTTCCATTTTGATTTCATGGGGACTTTAAGCCTCAGATTTGGCATTCAGTGAGCTTTGAAACTCTTAAAAAAATAAATACATGTTTTTTTTTTAGTTAATTTTAATAAACAGTTCAAAGGCAGGACAGTCAGAGCAATTTTACATTTCAAAACGACTAAAAATAAGGAAAAGCTAAATGAAAAGACCAAATGATTGAGCTATTCTAAATCTGCTTTATTTTTTATGTATTTACATAAAACAGTCATCCATATACTTACAGTACCTTACAGACTTTTTGTTGGTAGGAAATTAATGCTTTCATTTTGTAAGGATATGTTATATTGATCTTGATATTAAATTGATATTGATGTGTTATAAGTGACAGTTGAGACATTTATAGGGTACACAAGGCTAAAGGTGCTTCAGGGTAAAAGGTTTCTTTGATATTATTTTCTTCTAAACCACTAGATGGCAGAAGAAACATGGCGTAGCACTTTCCAAAACATCCACTTTTCAAGATGCACATGCAAATTTGTCTGATCCTTGACGCGATCACACTAAAATTAATTACTTTATCAAAATAAGCAAAAAATAGTACAAACTTTGCTGAAGTGATTGTTTTGAACAAGTATTAACTTTACATTATATAAAACATACATTATTTTTGCTGAAGTATTTGTATCAATACCATATGCCTTTTGCCCCATACTGGTGAGCCTTTTACCCCGTGTGTGGGGTAATAGACCCCCTTTGCCACATCATATAATATTTTTACACAAAATAAACGACTTGTATGATTTATTTTCACACAAAATCTATTGCTCCATAAATGTTCAATACAAACAATATATTTTTTCTGCAATCATACATTTTGGGCGCAGTGAAAAGCAATATTTTTTTCTTAAGGTGTGCCTTTAGCCCTGTTGTACCCTAATGTTACAAAAGATCTATATTTCAAGTAAATGCTGTTCATTTATATGTTATATTCAAAAAATAATCCTGAAAGAAAAGTATCACGGTTTTCACAAAAGTGTTTAGCAGTACTACTGTTTTCAACACTGATTATAATAAACAAAATGTTTCTTAAGCACCAAATCAGCATATTAGAATGATTTCTGAAGGATCAAGTGACATTGTGGCTGCTGAAATTTCAGTGTGCCATCACAGGAGTAAATTAAAATTTAAAATAAATTCAAATAGACTGGTTTTATTGTATTTTTGCCCAAATAAATGCAGTTTTGGTGAGCATAAGAGACTACTTTCAGACACTTTAAAAAAATCTTGACCCCAAACTTTTAAAAGGTAGTTTATATAATACCCCACAATTGAATGCAGGTGGTCTGTCTTTCTTTTGTTGATATTTCTCTGCATTGCAGGAGCCAGTTGAAATGATAATGCACTCATTTTAGGTGGTCAATAAATCTCCTCAATATCTTGGATCCCTGATGTCAGTGTCAAGAATAGAGCAAAGACCTCTTTTTAAAAACCGTCTTTTCATGATGTAGAGATCCCGGTGTGGATGAATGGAGGTTTCCGGTTCTGTCTGCAGTTTAAATTGCACTCAGGGGTCCTCCACCTTGTGCGCACAACAGTTATCTTTAAAGTCATTGACGTCCGGGACGGGTCACGTGGCCGCCAGCAGTGTTTGGCAATAGCAATTTGATTGCCAAGAACATGCCTACAGCCCCTCCTCGCCAGCCCCTTCGCTTTGATGACTCAAGAAGCCTGGTGCTAAAAGTTGGAGGCGGAGGGCTGGAGACTCGCCTTGGGGAATATCTTCCATCTATGCCTCATTGGATCAAGAACATCACCCATCTCACGTTCTTAGCCTCTTGACATGGATGCAGTTCCAGCAAAGGGAAAAATAAATAGATAGCAAATCTGCCCCTGGGTTGTTACTGCTTAACTGCATGTTTGAAAGTGAATGATAGGTTTTAGCAGAAATAACGATGCCTGGTCATGAGCGCTGGCGTTCTTCTCTCATTCACTATTTTAACTTCTTCAGAAATCGATCCGCTATGGTGGCGCATAAGAAGGGTGTGCGCCTGTTTGTTGAAGATGTTTTTTAGGGTTTAATCATTATAGGAAAGTTTGGTGTAATCCTAGAGAAGTGAATGGAAGGATTAATGTCTCTCTTTCATGCATGAAATGAGAGTTTTCCCCTCACCAACCTCAGCAGACAGCCCAGCTCTCTTTCTCTTCTGTCTTTTGATAGCTCACTGGCATCCAATAAATTAAATGGCCTTTGGTTCATCCTCTCAAATGCCGTTTCCTGTTCAAATCTTCCTTCCTGAAGGCGAACGGAAACAAATTCCGCCCATCTTATCAAGCAGTCATTAGTAAAATCAGCCGTGGCACACAAAGCAAATATTTCCGTTGGTTAATTTGTTTGAAGATTGAAGAGCAGACCTTTTTTCATCGAGAAATTGATGACATTATCACTACAGTGTGATGTGCAGCTGTAGCTTTGACAGGCTTGATCGTAAGGCTTTGGAGCGTCTTCAGAATATTAGTGTTCAGGACTTGGTTGTGTTCATCATAATGAAATCTAAATTGCCCCCTCTATTTTCATGTTTCCCATTTCAGTGATTGAACACAAAAAGGCTGATGAATCACAACTGTTGATCTCTTATTTGGAGATAAACCACTTTGTCTTCATCTAAGTTGCATTGAAAAGATGAAAGCAGTGAATATGAGCACATTTATAATGGGGGCCTCACAATAATCATGATTTACTCTTGTAACGCTGAGTTATGTGGCTATTTCATTGAATGGCTTATTCAAAAGCGCACTGAATTTCTGTCTTGTAAAGGTGCCATGGGTTTGTGGTTGAATTGTGGTTGAGTTTTTCAAAGCTAGTGGCTATATCTTAAGAACATTTAGGTCACGGAACGTGTGTGTGACTATTCAGCTATATTTTTTCATGATTATATCATATATATATTTTTTATGTTACACTTCTGTACAAAAATTAGTGTTGGTAAGATTTTTTTAAATTTTCTTTAAAAAAGTTTTTTACATGATTACTGATGCTGTAGTTATTTGATCAAAAATACAGAAAAAACAGATACATTGTGAAATATTATTACAATGTAAAATAACTGGTTTGTATTGTAATTTATAACAACATTTAAAATCTATACACAATGTATATTACAATACACTGTACGTTGTAATATTAAAGGGATAGTTCACCCAAAAATGAAAATTCTGTCATTAATTACTTATTAATTACCCTCATGTCGTTCTAAACCCATTCGTTGATCTTTGGGACACAAGTTAAGATATTCTTGATGAAATCCGAGAGCTTTCTGACCCTTCATAGACAGCAACGCAACTGACACGTTCAAGGCCTAGAAAGATGGTAGGAACATCAATAAAAATTTGATATCAGTGGTTAACCCTAATTTTATGAATCTACTTTTTGTGCGCAAAGAAAAAAAAAAGGACTTTATTCAACACATTGGAGATGGCAGCACCACATGAAAGAAGAAATTGTTGAATAAAGTCATATTTGTTTTCTTTGCACACAAAAAGTATTCTTGTAGCTTCATAACATTAATGTTGAATCACTTATGTCCCCATTTATAATGTACTTACAACCTTTCTGGACCTTGAACATGTCAGTTGCATTGCTGTCTATACAGGGTCAGAAAGCTCTTGGATTTCGTCAAAAATATCTTAATCTGTGTTCTGCAGATAAACAAAGGTCTTATGAAGTTGGAATGACATGAGGGTGAGTAATTAATAACAGAATTGTCATTTCTGGGTGAAATATCTATTTAAATGTTGATAAAGGTCAACATATTTCTTCTTTCTTTCCAGTGAGAAATAGGCACATGTACTTGCTTTGAATCAACTACAATAACCTCTTCTATTTGTGAACACCGAGTAATGATGGTGACATTACAACTCGTGTCATGTTCCACTGAACAGGGCAGCTTGTTCCTGAGGAGCTCTGTGAAGATGAGCCGCCCCCTAAAGAGATGTCCTGTGTGATGGCGTGTTCGGGCGACTGTGTGCTCAGCTCATGGTCTGATTGGTCCTCCTGCTCCCACAGCTGCTCCAGTAAAAACTCAGAGGGCAGACAAAGCCGCACACGGACCATATTAGGCTTACCGGGAGAAGGTCAGTTGACTTTCATCTTCTACAGAAATTGGATAATAATGTTTCTACAAATGTCTGACCAATTCATTTTAATTAAAGCATGCAAATTCATGGTGAGCCTGGCCTGGATGTCTCTCTGCACCTTCCTTTTTATTACAATAAAAAATGTTTGTTAAATGAAAAAACAAACAAACAAACAAACATATAATAATAAGAAAAAAAACAATAGATAATTTAATGCTGTGATATTGATTTGACAAGGGAAGTAATTTACTCTTAATATCACTCTGAGAGTGACATAACACCATTAATCAGTTTGTTTTTGTGAGCGGAGGAGCAATTTTGCATTCTGTATATTTGTTTCAGAGGAGCAGTGATAAAAATTTGTTCACAGGGTCTGCCTACATACAGCTGTGGGCTTTTCCAATCACACACAGTCCTTCTGGAATGACAGAAAGAGCTGTGTAATTAAGACTTAAATATACCTTAGTCTGGAGACTACTTCCGCCCCCTCTGCTGCCACACACACATGAGTAACGGCTCCTACATACACTTCTCTCCATGCATCTGGAAAATGGAAATAAAGCCCCAGCCTCTACACACCATCTACCGAGTGTCATTAATCAGACAAGCCCTTATTAATATTCAGCCGGTCTATGTTACACTCATAATGAGTCCCTGTGTTATGGAGAAAGGCTGAATGTCAATACAATGTCATTAGCTTCAAGGGCAGATGGTGTAGGAATTACTTTTAATTATAAAAAGTGCAGAAGTAATTTTGGAGGCTGATCTCACAGAACTTGTCACAGGTGTTCCCACATCACATGTGGAATACACATTCAGTTTCCTAATTCAGTTGTACTGTAGTATGTTCAGTTGATTTCACATACAAGAAAGTTTGATTAGACATTGAATCTCTGGCTGATACAGATAAGCTGATATTTATTTTGATTTTATGGTTGATGGAAGATTCTACACTATTTTGTGAGGTTTCAAAAAATCTTGATATTGTCATCATGAACTTACCCTCATGTTTTTTCGAACATGAAAAAAAAAAAATCTTTTATGTTTCACAAGGTCATATAAGTTTGTAACCTCAGTTCTTTGTTTGGTCAAAGAGGAAAACTCAAGCTATTGGTTGATCTGTTGTTGCTGTGTTGAGGAATTTAAACAAACAATGGTAATATTTTGCTAAAATATGTGACCCTGGACCTGTCAGTATCGTGTCCTGTTTTGTCATGTTTTCCTAGTGTTTTCCCCCTGTGTTTCTAATATATTTGGTTTGTTCCGTTTGCTCCCCCTTTTGGTTCATGTTTATTTGGTTTACCCTTGCCCTTATTTGGACTTCCCCCTCTTTATCCCTGATTGGTTTCACCTGTCCTTGTTATCTTGTTAGGTTGCCACTCCCCTGTTTCAGTAATTATATAGTCCTTTGTTCCTCTTTCCCCTTGTCCAGTCTTGATGTTGCTACGTGTTTTTCTGCTCCTGGCCTTTTGTTTGTTTATTTACAATAAATCAGTGTTTTTTGTTTGTACCCCATTGTCTACGAGTTCTCCCTGGCTCCTTGTCTCCGCACGTGTTACAGAAGATGACAGAAGATGATCTGGGCTGAGGACCAATTCCTGAACCTGCAGCAAGGTGAGTGTTTGCTGGAGGAGTATGTGAAGGAGTTCCTGAGTGTTTACCATCTGGTGAGATGGAGCGATAAAATGGTTCACGCATGTTTCCAGATGGGACTCAAAGATGATTATTTGTTCCAATTGATTACTCCAAATGATTGCTACCGTCCTGTAGCAGATTTTGTAAATTTTGTTCTTGATTTATGTGGTTCCCCATTCCAAGTCATGGTGGAGGATGGTAATCCTCCTCCCATCTGGAAACATGCAATCACCCCACCTCACCAACAGCCAGTGCCCTCCGCATATCACTCCAGCGACCTCAATCCCCCCTTGCCTCCCATGTGTCCCCAAGTCCTCCATAGCTCCACAATGGTCCTCAGCCCAGTACCTCAGGCCACCACGTCAGAGTCTGCTCACAAGATGGCCGCCACGTCAGAGTCTTCTCATAAGATGGCCGCCATGTTAGTATCTGTTCTCAAGATGGCCGCCACGCCAGAGTCAGCTCCCAAGATGGCCGCTGTGCCAGAGTCTGCACCCAAGTTGGCCTCCGTGCCTGAGTCCCCGGCCAAGATGGCCGCCATGCCTGAGTCCCCGGCCCAGATGGCCGCCAAGCCTGAATCCCCGACCGAGATGGCCACCAAGCCTGAGTCCCCGGCCGAGATGGAAACCAAGTCTGAGTCCCCGGTCGAGATGGCCACCAAGCCTGAGTCCCCGGTCGAGATGGCCACCAAGCCTGAGTCCCCGGTCGAGATGGCCACCAAGCCTGAGTCCCCGGTCGAGATGGCCACCAAGCCTGAGTCCCCGGCCAAGATGGAAACCAATTCTGAGTCCCCGGTCGAGATGGCCACCAAGCCTGAGTCCCCGGTCGAGATGGCCACCAAGCCTGAGTCCCCGGTCGAGATGGAAACCAAGTCTGAGTCCCCGGTCGAGATGGCCACCAAGCCTGAGTCCCCGGTCGAGATGGAAACCAAGCCTGAGTCCCCGGTCGAGATGGAAACCAAGTCTGAGTCCCCGGTCGAGATGGAAACCAAGTCTGAGTCCCCGGTCGAGATGGAAACCAAGTCTGAGTCCCCGGTCGAGATGGCCACCAAGCCTGAGTCCCCGGTCGAGATGGCCACCAAGCCTGAGTCCCCGGTCGAGATGGCCACCAAGCCTGAGTCCCCGGTCGAGATGGCGGTCTCTCCCGAGCCCCCGGACAAAATGGCTGCCGCACCTGAGTCTCCGTTGGTTCCGCCCAGCCCTCCAGTGTCCAGCCCTCCAGTGTCCACGCCTCCAGAGCGCCCTCCAGTGTCCGCGCCTCCAGAGCGCCCTCCAGTGTCCATGCTTCCAGAGTGCCTTCCAGTGACCGCGCCGCCAGAGCGCCCTCCAGTGACCGCGCCGCCTGAGCGCCCTCCAGTGACCGCGCCGCCAGAGCGCCCTCCAGTGACCGCGCCGCCTGAGCGCCCTCCAGTGACCGCGCCGCCTGAGCGCCCTCCAGTGACCGCGCCGCCTGAGCGCCCTCAAGTGACTGGGCCACCAGACCTGCTCTTCCAGAGTCTCCGCTGGAGACGCCCAGCCCTCCAGAGTCTCCGCTGGGGTCGCCTCGAGTGCTGTCCAGAGCCCACTCACCCCGAGCGCCGTCCAGAGCCCGCTCCTCAAGAGCTCCCTCCAGAGACTACTCGGGCTTGTGGTCCCCTAAGTGTCCCCACCATGGCCCCCTGAACTATCTGCTCTGCCATGGCTTCCCGAGCTCGCTGACCCACCATGGTCCCCTGAACTGTCTGCTCCTCCTTGGCCCCCAGAACACCCAGATTTGCCCTGGAGGCCGCGCTTGAATCCTGTGTCCCTGGTGTCCCTGCCTAGCAGTCTCCAGGGCGCCCACCCTCCCTCCCCTGTAGATGTTACTAGGCGCGAGACGCGCCTTCTGTTAGGGGAGGGGGGGTGATGTCAGTATCGTGTCCTGTTTTGTCATGTTTTCCTAGTGTTTTCCCCCTGTGTTTCTAATATATTTGGTTTTTTCCATTTGCTCCCCCTTTTGGTTCATGTTTATTTGGTTTACCCTTGCACTTATTTGGACTTCCCCCTCGGTATCCCTGATTGGTTTCAGCTGTCCTCCAGGGTTACATATTAGTATATATTTTGACTTATAATACCTTATTAATTTCTTATCCACCTTATTTTTCCCATAAGAGTGGGCACGACATTTGTAAATTTTATGGGTCAGGCTTCCTGTCTCATCTGCATCCAGCTGTTTTTTTTATCTGTACAAAACAGCTAGATTTGCTGCTTGATATTACAAATTGGTGTGTCTTACCATATTATTTTAATGTATTATCCTAAATATGAACACACTGGTTTTCAGTGCAAACTGTTTTACTGTCTACTGCACATTGTTATTCTTCTCATTATATCCCTATAGTGGCTAATGAGCTGGAAGTGTTGCCCATAAGCTTACTTCTGAGTTAAAGAATTAGGTGGATAAACCATCAAGGTTGAATTTTTTTTCTCTCTTTTAAAAAATATGTGTACACCAGTGTACACCAGTGTATAGATTTTTCAGTATAGATTTTATTAACATTTTGATTCAGCTTTTTAAATTTATCTTAAATTATTTGATTGTGTTTTTGTAATTTAGTATTTTTTTAAATAATTATTTTTTTTTTGTCATTTTTAAACAGTTTTAATTTATTATTATTCCAGTTTTAGTTTTACTTCAGTGTTATTACTTAACAGCATTTCAAATTATCATCTAATATTTATATTTTATTTAATTTCAGCTAAATTTCAATTTAAAAAACTTTATCAATTTACTTTACATTCGTTAACAATAGCAACACTGTGACGCAGGCTCTTTTAGCATTGCATTGAACAGCCGGACAGCCTGAGTTTGAGGCAACCAGACTTTGTTTGTCTGACCAAAGAAATATGATATTATTATTTATTTTATTTGATGCTGCTAGTTGTTTAGAAATTGCATTATGAACAATTCTTTTTACACAGTTTATATATACCACATAAAAAAGCTCAGCCTATTTCTCCTTTCATACGTCTTTAGTACATGCCCTCATATGTCCCGGTAGATTTCAGTTTCATGAGTCTTTGTGCTCATGTAGCTCGTTAACATTTTATGGAGCATTAAAGCAAACTTAAGAGAGGCTTTTCCATCTGTAATGCAGTTAATGATCTTTCCCATTCCCAGCTAAGGCATGTCCAGCTGCTACTGCTCTAGAGGAGTGGAGAACTTGTAATGATCATCCATGCATCACATTCTACTGGGAAGCGTCGCCATGGGGACCATGCATCGAGGACTCCTCCATGAATCTAAATGGCACTGGCTACTGGAACGGAACGGCCACCTGTGCAGTCGGGGTGCAGATTCGTAAAGTGGTCTGCATGAAAATGGGCGTCGGGCCAGTTATTCCCAAAAGGTGCCTTATTTTTATGTATGAAATTTATAATCTGTGGATTTGTATATTTCCACACACGGTAAAAGTATTCACAGTGGCATTTTGTGGAGGTTAGATTATTAAAGCACATAGATTTTCCACAACTGCTCATAGCATGAAGTAGAAATGGTGTATTTTACTAGTCTTTGGTGATCACTGCTTTTAATTTGAAACAACATAGAAAGGAAGGCAATAATGCTTTGTTCAAAAAGACAGCATTTTTTTTTTTTTACCTTTATTTTTTTTTTTACTTTAAATCTCTTTGTTTGTAGTCTGAACAGCCTTATTGAAAACCTATCCTTTTGTGATTTTAAATCCGATAAAAATTAGATTTTGGAAATGTGCTTCATTCAGTACAGTGAGATCATATTTCATTTTGTTTTTTCATCATTTGGGATCCAGTGTGACTAACGTCGTGCACAATTTAGTCATAGATGTAGGCACCACTGCACTTTATCTCATTTACACACACATAGGATGAACATCACATTGTCATATCACACTGTGTCGTTATCTTTAAGCCAAGATGGAAAATGTGTGCCAAAGTTAGGACACCCTATGATTCAATTGCCTGTAGATCCACTTTTTGAAGAAATAACTTTATCAGCTTTATTGAGGTTTGGGGCTATTTGTTCATGTCCAGCTTTTACCACAGCATTTCAGTCAGGATCAGGTCTGGACTTTGACTGGGCTGTTGCAATTATATTGTACATTTGCTGGTGTGCTTGGGGTAGTTGTCTTTTCGCATTACCCAATTTTGGTTCAACTTTAGCTGTTGGACGAAGATCCTCACATTTGACTCTAGAATGCTTTGTTATACAGAGGAGTTCATGGTTGACTCAATGACTTTGAGGTGCCCAAAGTGTGACTACAAAACAAGGTCAAAATCATCAGCTATCCATCAGCATGTGGAACTTTTGGTATGAGGTGTTTGTGCTAATGTGCTCTTTAGGTTTTTACCAAACTTGGCACTGTGCATTATGGCCAAATATCCCAAACTTGGGTCTTGTCTTTTCAAAGGACAAGTCTTATGGTTTGTTCAGATGCAACTTTGCAAACCTAAACCCTGCTGCCATGGTTTTTTTTTTTTTTAGAAAGAAAGAAGAGCCTTTCTTCTTTCAATTCTTCCAAGCATGCCATACTTATATGCCATACATATTTTTCTGATTGCACTGTCATGAACATTATCATTTAACATGTTAACTGAGGCCTGAGGTGTAGTTCTTGGGTTGTCTGCCATTTGTTTGAGGATCACAGGGTCTGATTTTGAGGTGAATTTCGTGGGATGTCTAGTCCTGGGAGGATTGGTGTCTGTCTTCCACTCAATAGGGTGTCCTAACTTTTTTACTTGACTGTGTTGTACAGAACACATGGGTAATTCTGACCCAGCTGGTTGGGTTAATTTTTTTTACTCAAAATGCTGGGTTGTTTTATTTAACTCAACTTTTGTTTAAAAATGTCTGTATCCCTGGCTTAAAATGGGCTGGAAATTAAAAATCACACACAGAATTGCTAGAGGCAACAGCAATAATCAAAAGATGAACATTTATTAAAGGGTTAGTTCACCCAAAAATGAAATTTTGTCATTAATTACTCATCCACATGTTGTTCCAAACCCGTAAGACCTTTCATCTTCGGAACACAGTTTAAGATATTTTTGATTAAGCTACAAGAATACTTTTTTTTCACAAAGAAAACAAAAATAAAGACTTTTTTCTAGATTTTCGTCTCTACCGCGTCACTTGTGGATGCGCGTTCATGCGTGTGGCACTGACCCAGATCCGGCTTTATGACGTTAAACATGTGTCGTGCCTTCTTTACATGTGGAGAAAGACGCACGCTCTATGAAAGCTATTGAAATCTATGAATCTGCATCAGCACCACCACATGCATGCATGAGAGTACTCTCGTGAACGAGCATCCACAAGTGACGCAGTAGAGACAAAAATGTGGACTAAAGTCTTTATTTTTGCTTTCTTTGCGCAAAAAAAAATTATTCTTGTAGCTACATAAAATTACAATTGAACCACTGATGTCACATAGACTACTTTGTCAATCCTCTTGGTACTTTTCTGGGCTTTGAACGTGGCAGTACCCTTGCTGTCTATTGAAGAGTCAGAGACCTCTCAGATTTCATCAAAAATATCTTAAATTGAGTTCCAAAGATGAACGGTCTAACGGGTTTATAACAACATGAGGGTGAGTAATTAATGACAGAATTTTCATTTTTGGGTGAACTAACCCTTTAATAAGAACACCCATGGACAAAAATACAGAAATTTAATTTATTAGGGTGAAAACAGCATAGTTTACAATATTACTTACAATTAAACTTGTTTATCAAGCATTTTAGAAATAAAAAAGTAAAAAGTAATATTTTAATCAAAGTGTATTCAGACATTCTCAGTTATCCCTTGCCACCGAAATCTGAGCCGACGATGGGCTGTTGTTCGGCAGGGGAACTGTGAACCTCCATAACCTGCCCATAAACAACAGTACTGAGATAAGAGAACTTTTTTTCCCTGCTAAAAAAAACAGCTAAACTACCCTAGGTTGGTTGGCTAGTCTTAGCTGGTTTAAGCTGAAAGTAGCTGGTTCCAGCTGTTCTCCAAGTATGACCAGCTAAGGAAGTGACCAAAATTCCTCTAAAACCAGCCAACCAGCTTGTTTTTTTTTCAGCAGGGATATAAAATCAAAATTAATTAAATTCAGTATTATAATGAATAAATTCAGTTTATGTTATGTGAGGCAAAAGGCATTTCCATTATGTGAAACGACCTCTTTTAACTGACTGACATTTCTTCCCTTTATGTTGCGTCCCATAAAATAAAAACATTTACAGCACAGTAAAGACTTTATACATGGAATAAAATGTATACAAACCTTTATTTCACTGAAGAAGTGCACCAATTAGGCGGTGCTGTGAACTGCTCTCTTCTGAAGAGGACCCAAAAAGCTCAACTCAACAGCTAAGTTTAAGTGGTTGAAGTACAGTATCAACTTACCAGCTACTAACCCAACAGCTGGGTATTACAAAAACTACCCAGCACTGGAAAAAAAATAACCCAACACCCAGCAGACTCAAACCAGCAGTTGGGTAGAAAAAATAACCCTGCATTTTTTAGAGTGTGGTAATGCCTTTAATGCTTATGCTTTTTTTGGTCAATATAAAAAAATGACAACCAGCTCCTAATCAAATACATTCAAATACCTCATCAAATATGTGCTGACATGAAAGTTTCAGAATGTTCCTGAATCCAGCCTGTTTTCTTTATGGGATCATCCATTTTTATAGCTTCATCTTTAAAATATTGTCAGCATTTTCTCTCCCTGATATATATTTTCAGATACAAGAGGCATATCACACACACAGATTTGGTCAATAATGAATTTGCCACATGGAAATATATCCCTCTGCTAGCTTTTGTAAATATATGTACATTTTGTTTGAACAGAGCAGTAAATTAAAGCAGATATTATTAGACGCTGCTTCTCTGGGATGCATCTGCGAACAGAAAAATTTGGAAGTAGTGTTTTGCGTATTTCTGCTACGGAATCCTAAAATCCCACTGATAGTTTTTCATTCAAACATCTTCACTCAAGCAGCAAAAGCTGAGATTCAAAATGTTAGTGGTGCTTGCAGCAGGTTGTGGTACTTTTGCACAGCATGAATGAAATGTACAGTAAAAACTGAAAGCGGTTCTCAAGAGTTTCACATTTCCCTGACCTTTTCTCAGGAGAAGAGTGCTTGGTTTACTTGTGCTGCAACCGTATCTTGTACATTGAGTCTGTCAATATTCTCAGGCTTGTGATGTGAGTGACTCTGAATGCAGGCTTGACTGATTGTCTCTGTTTCCTGTATGAGAGGGGTGGAGGTTCATGTTGCCCCAGGTCTTTCCTTGATAAATGTTTCCTCTGGGAGCATAGTAATGGCGCTTTGGGTAAGATAAAATGTTCTATTGCATTGCATGGAGAAGATATTGTGTTGTGCATTGGAAAAAGTACTCATAAATAATGCAGCTGTTTATCCATTTCTTTCTTTTATATTAATGACACCAACGTAAAAGTGAGTTTATGGGCTGATGTATTTCACTGGCCTGGCTATAGGTTTCGCTTGACCTCAGTTTTGAGAGGGGAGCTGTCTGGAATTACATCCCAGTTTTTCTCATATCAGTATTTTTATTTTATTTTATTTACTTTTATTTTATTTTAATAAGGGTTCAAGTAGCACTGAAACCCTATTATAATTGTTAGAGTGGCCATAGATCAGCAATCTCCACATAAAACCTATTGTGCAGACCAAACCGTAAGTCGTAGAGACTTGAAGGGATGGTAGTACTCAAACCGCCAACAACGTCACCAAAGCTCATCCCAGTCGGCCTGACAGTGGGCACTACAGCGATTAAAAGTAACTCCTAAACCGTCAGTCGCAGGCTCAATTGTCTTATGTCACTGGAATTCTTGGCTCACATCGGACAAAACACATGCCTCAGATTCGTGAGCATGGTGAAATATTTGGGTATTTTTTGAAAAACCTACTTTTGCGAACTAGTTTTTTCGCCTGATCGAAACCAAACCAGTGCAGAAAGATTCTTTGGAGAGTGTATATCAGTAATTATCAAAAAAAATTAAACTTTCAACTCACTGTTGCAAAGGGGCACCAAAATGTTTGAAAGGGGCAGGGCCACTTTCAGTAAAATGCCTATAACTCCTGAATGAAATGAGATATCTTCAATAAACTCACAACACTTTTGTAAGAGCTCAATCTAAAGTCACAGAACAAAAATCATGGCGCCTGGCCACTTGGCGGGGCTATAAGGAGGAAAAACTTTAAAATGGCTCTAACTGTGCAACCATTTGTACTATCTACATTCACATATCTCAAAAAACATTGGCCTGCCATTGGCCAATAAATTTTAAGAACCAATTAGACAAGGTTAACGGAGGACGATCAGAGCGAAACTCAGTGGGCCTGTTTAACCACTGGGGGGCGTAAACAATTGCGAGTTTTTTTCGCACATACACACAATATTTGTGTCATATGATAGAACTCCTCATTCCGGACAACTGTGCCTCTAGAACCACTGCTGTCAATTAAATCGTTTGTTAAATGATTGAGAAGATATAGAAAACCTACTTTTGCGTACTAGTCCTAGATTTTCCCCTCAATCTGGAAAAAAAGACTGCGGTACAATTTTCCGGACTCTCTAGGTCAATAATTATCAATCTGGGAATCTATAACGGAGTTGTTTAGAAAAGGGGCCTGTCCAAATTTACCTAATATCCTATAAAGACTAAAGAAAAGCTCAAAACTTCCCGAAACCTGCTGAGTACATGTTTTAAGGAGATCGGACCACAGCTGACGCTATAACAGTCATAAACATTACAAAACATATTTGTATGGTAAATTACCTGAATTTCTCCGAAATGTGTTTTCTGAAATCAAATTTAAAATGTATTACGTTGTTTATTTCTCATTTTCTCTATTTAGTTTTTCCTGAAAAACAAGGCAAAAATACTGATTAATAAAAGTGTTTTTTTTTTTTTTTTTGCAGTATAAACCCTGCATTGAGCTCACAGTGGGAGAGGGTTTTTTGCTGTAAGAGCTTGAAAGGCATAGCGTGTGTTAAGGAGAAAGAGGTGTCAAATACCGCTGTGTTTACAAATGAATTGGTAATCTAGGCTTCTTTACAGTCAGCAGAGGACAAATCACACTCTGGTTTATAGCGATCTGTTGACACACATGCACACACAGACGTACTAAATCATAAATCACAGATGGATGTACTGTATTGCATGTGTGTGTGTTTGATGGTGTGGGTGAATTTATGTGTTTGTGCCACACACATATCATATCCCTTGTGCCCCGTCGCATGTGCTGGAGGCAGCAAGAACCGAGCATCAGTTATATAGCGTGTGTTCTGTCATCATATGGAAGCAGCTGATGTTTCATACGTAGGTGGAGTGTGTTCAGATCCCCACTTTATTTAAAACAGCAGGGCTGAGCTATTTAAACACCCTGATATATGAAATGACCCAACAGGGAGATGTTTGTTTATCTTACTGCTGCTAAACCGCATCTTTATTAATACTCTTTTCCTGATATGCTTGCATAAATAGGAAAACAAACCAGGTTCTATATAGGTGCAGTGCAACAAATTCGTCGACACTCTTTTGTCTGTCAGCATCAAATGTGAATGCACTGTAATCACAGCCGATCAGAGGATATTTAATTGTAATATTGTTAATAATGAGTACTGTATAGTTACATGAAACAGGATGATTTATTTGTTCAGTTCATTATTTTGGACCAATGAAGTGTGGGTGATGCAAGTTTAAGCTTTAAGATTTTTTCAGATCCTATTTCCCCTCATTCCACATCATTTCCTGTCTTCTCTCTCCACTGCTGCTCTCCACACTATCTCCGCTGCCATATTTCCTGCCTTGTTTTTTTAATAAATGGAATCGCTTTAATCTAAAGCCTTGGGTGAATTATTGATTTTTCTAAAACTATAGCAACAGCAGTATGATAAAATACTGTTTAAAAAAATCATTGTATTTATTGTTAATAATAATCGTAATAAAAGTAATTTGTCCTACAGATAGGATGTTTAAAACTTGTAAGACCTTCGTTCATCTTCAGGACACATGAAATTCGAAAGCTTTCTGATGCTGCATAGATAGCAACACAACTGACACGTTCAAGGTCCAGAAGGGTAGTAAGGACATTGTTAAAATAGTCCATGTGACGTCAGTGGTTCGATGTTATGAAGCTGCGAGAATACTGTCTGTGTGCAAAGTAAACAAGAATAACGTCTTTATTTAACGTGTCTTTGGTGTGTGTGGTGCTTCTGACGCAGGAGCCGGCATTCTGTCATTATTTTTGTTTTCTTCACGCACAAAAAGTATTCCCATAGCTTCATGAGTGGTTTAAGATTAAACCACTGATGCCCTTTCTGGGCCTTAAATGTTGTAGTTGTTTTGATGTCTATGCAGGGTCAGAAAGATTTCAATTTCATCAAAAATATCTTAATTTGTGTTCTAAAGATGAACAAAGGTCCTACGGGTTTGGAACCACGTGAGAGTGAGTAATTTATTACAGAATTTTCATTTTTTCAAACTTATTCCATTGGTTAAGAGTCGCTGTGTTGGGATGAAAAAAAGTTGCATCTCATATATTTTGTTTTGGGACTTGATGCTTGCTTTTCCAATGGCTACAAACATGCCTCATCCAATTGAATTTTATGTTGGAACACTGCAAGAACACACACTTTATTCATGCTTTGTATTTATACAGACATACAGTGCTTTGGAAAAGTATTCATACCCCTTTTTCACATTTCACAACATTTTATGTTGCTGCCTTGTGGTAAACTGCTTTAATTTTTTTCCTCATCAATCTACACTCCATGCACCATAATGGCAAAGCAAAAAAAAGAGCAAAAACCAAGCCCTGAGGATACAAAAAACTCCCTGTAGAGCTCAGAAACAGGATTGCATCAAGCCACAGTCCTGGGAAAGAGTTCAGAAAAAATCTGCTGCATTGAAAGTTTACAGAAGCATGTAGTCTCTATTACCCTTAATGGAAAAAGTTTAAAACAACCAGAACTCTTCCTAGAGCTGGCCTCCTGGCAAAACAGAGCAATTGATGGAGAAGGGCCTTGGTTAGACTGGCGACCAAGAACCAGATGGTCACTCTAGTTGAGCTGCAACACAAAATGTGAAAAAAAAAAAATGACAGGGGAATGAATACTTTTTCAAGGCACTATAAAGATACTCAACCCGTTGTCATCTGTGATGTCTCCTCAGTTCTGTCTTCCTTTCTACTGATTTCTTGCATTTATCCTCCACCCACTCTTTTGTTCCTTTGCTAAAGCTCTGTAGCATCATTGCCTTTGGGTGGTTGCCCTCTGTAATGGCATTCTGCTCCACAGAGCACAAAAGTGAGAGAGAAGCAGATGATTCATGTCTCTGTTCTTTCTTGTCCCCTGCTTTGATGTGTCCTGTTTGCTGGTCTCCAATGCCTGTAGTTGGTAGAGCCCTGCTGAGCCCTGCCGCTTCTCTTTAGAGCTGCTGCATGCTGGGAATTGAACCAAGCCTGGAAATGAAATGTCCAGAATCCAGCTCATTGGGCTGGACGTTCTCCAAGGGGCAACATGCTCTCAAACAAAAGCATGCACATACTTACACTCCCAGAGACACACATGAAACAAACTCCTCAGCAGGACATACGGCCTAGTGTGTATGTAGGAGATCATGTACAGTCATCCAGTCATTATCGCAAAATAATGGCTCTCGTTTCAGCCTGAAGGGGTTTGTTTTGTGAAAATGACCGGCTGGTTGTACTTTATGCCTTATATATTCACCAGGGAGAATGTTATTATCCCTCCTACGACATTGCTGTTTACCAGATAAATCAATGTCCATGAAATATTGATTTAAGTTAAATATGTTAGAAGAAACCAATACCGCTGAGTGCTAGGAAAGGTATGAAGCAGGTATACTGTTGTGAAAAAAGTACACCACATGGAAAGGAAATGCTGTGGTATACTTATTTTTTTTTTCCACAGAAAACAATTGAAGTTCTGTTGATATAATGTTTAACAAAAAACTATAAACTTTTACAGCTTTTCAGGTATTCTACTGGTCAAAAGTTTCTGAACAGTAAGATTTTCAATGTTTTTTAAAAAAAAGTCTTGTTTATTTGATCCAAAGTACTGCAAAAAAAAAAAAAAAAACAGTAAAAATCTTAAATATTTTTACTATTTAATAGAACTGTTTTCTATCTAAATATATTTTAAAATGTAATTTATTCCTGTGATTTCAAAGCTGAATTTTAGCATCATTACCCCAGTCACATGATCATCTAATAATACATTTTGCTGCTCAAAAAACATTCATTTTTATTATTATTATGTTAAAAACAGCTGAGTAGAATTTTTTCAGGTTACTTTGATGAACAGAAAGTTCAGAAAAACAGCATTTATTGAAAATAAAAATATTTTGTAACATTATAAATATCTTTATCATCACTTTTGATCAATTTAAAGCATCCTTGCTAAATAAAAGTATTAATTTATATAATTTCTTTCCTAAAAAATAAATGGTATAGTGTATAATGTTACAAAAGCTTTTTATTTCAGATAAATGCTGATTTTTGGATCATTCTATTCATCAAAGAATCCTGAAAAAAATCTGTTTTAAATATTGATAATAATAAAAAAAATAATGTTTCTTGAACAGCAAATCAGCATATTAGAACGATTTCTGAAGGATCATGTGACACTGAAGACTGGAGTAATTATGCTGAATATTTAGCTTTGATCACAGGAAAAAAATACATTTTTAAATATATTAAAGTAGTATATTTTAATGCATTTCAGTTATTTTAAATTGTGATAATGTTTCTCAATAATACTGTTTTTACTGTCTTTATCTATAAAAAAAAATCCCAAACGTCTGAATGCAACTGCATACCGCATACTGTATGCTGGGGGAAAATGTGCTTGTATATTGGAAGCTGGTTGACAAATACACGTCATTACACAAAAATATGACTTTTGAACACTGATTGACCAATCAGAATCAAGTATTGTTTAAAACCAAATAATAATCACATTCCATCAGATGAAAAAGTACAGTCTGGAGAGCAGATTGGGCATTCTCTCTTATCTCTCTCTCTTAAGGAATACAAAGGCTCACATAACCTCTCGTTCCCTGTCACTCATACCAAAATAACTCACCTTTACCGTATACTCACTCAGATACAATCAGCTGTAGCCTCTGCTGGTAAGACACAATAAATATTACATCAACTTCCCCTACAATGTGGTTGTGGTCTTCTGTTACACAGATAGTGTCATTGTAACAGTGTTGTATTTGTACATGATAATGTCTGGGTTTGTGGGGTACAGTAAATCAAGCAGTACTTAAAGTCAGCACAGATGATATCTGCACCTATGCTAGAAGGTCAAGGACAGAGCAACTGCAGTGTGAATCAAGACAGCTTATCACTGATCATGAAAAAAATGTTCCTTCTCTCTGTTTTATATGTTTGTGTGTGTGTGTGTCATAGGTGTCCAGAATCTGCCCGACCAGACACCATTCAACCCTGTTTACTGCCCTGTAAGAAAGATTGCATTGTGACTCCTTTCAGTGAATGGACAGCCTGCCCTACCACATGCCTGCCAGGTATTGATACAATCTCTTCACACAACCTTTAGCTGTGACATTTCAGTGGTACCTCACTTACAAGGATAGCTCTCCTGAAAATAAAAAGTGTGTTTATTTACTCACCCTCAAGTCTTTCCAAAACTGGAAGCTTTTCATTTTTTCGGTGGATTTTTTTTGACACCGCTCTTACCATACAACAAAACTGTTGAAAAGTTTGGGATCGGTAAAAGTGTTAAAAAAAATATTTCAGTTTCTTGAAGGGATAGTCAAATAAAAAATTGAAATTCTGTCATCATTTACTCAAGCTCAAGTTGTTCCAACCCTGTATGAGATGACATTCATGACATTTTTACACAGTTCTGACTTTTTCATAGAATTGCATGATACAAACTTGCAATTCTGACTTTTTACCTCAGAATTGTGAGATATAAACTCACAATTGTGAGTTATAAAGTCAGAATTGCATGACATAAACTTGCACTTCTGAGAAATAAACTCGCAATTCTGGGAAATAAAGTGAGAATTGCAAGATGTGACATTTCTCAGAATTGAGTTTATTTCTCTTTTTTTCTCAGAATTACGAGAATATATCTTGCAATTATGACTTTTTTCATGCAATTGTGAGTTAAGTCAGAACTGTGAGATAAAAGTTGCAATTCTGAGAACATGTCAGTCTTTTTTCCCCTCAAAACTGGACTTTATAGCTTGCAATTGCGAGTTTATATCTCACAATTCTGAGGAAAAATGTCTGATTGCCAGAACAAATGTCAGAATTGCGATATATAAACTCACAATTGCGAGAAAAAAGTCAGATTTGCGAGATACAAACTTGCGTTTGCGACAGAATTGTTAGATATGAACTTGAAATTGCAAGAAAAAAAGTCAGAATTGTAAGATATAAACTCGCAATTCTCATATTTTTTCTTGCAATTGCAAGTTTATATCTTGCAATTTAGTCTTTTTCCCCATCAAAATTAGACTTTATAACTCGCAATTGCAAGTTATTATCTCATAATTCTGCTGAAAAAAGTCAGAATTGCGAGATATAAACTTGCAATTGCAAGAAAAAAAGTGAGCAAAAAAGCACTTCAACTGTATCATAAAGCGGTTCATACAACTTCTGAACTATGTTCCCTGTCTTCTGAAGCCATGTAATATCTTTTTGAAAAGACTGAAATATAAGTTATTACTAACTGAAAATCCTGGTGACCTAAGCTCTTGAAAGGTCATTATAAACTGTAGTATAGAAAGACCTTTGAAGACCTGTGTTGACTTACTTCCAAGACCGTCTGCTTTTGTGAAACAAAAAAAAAAAAATGTTTTAAAAGACACGGATGAGTCTATCCGAGCATAAGAAGTTGAGCATAAGAACACTTTTGAAAATGTTAGCTCGTATTGCTGATTTGAAATGTTGTTAAAAATTGTTGTAACCCTGGACCACAAAACTAGTCGTAAGGTTCAAGTTTTTGAAATTGAGATTTATACATAATCCAATAATGAATGAATAAATGAATAAACAAGCTTACCATTGATGTATGGTTTGTTAAAATATGACAATATTTGCCAGAGATACAACTATTTGAAAATCTGGAATCTGAGGGTGCAAAAAAATCTAAATATTGAGAAAATCATCTTTAAAATGGTCCAAATGAAGTTCTTAGCAATGCGTATTATTAATGAAAAGTTAAGCCTGATATATTTATGTTGGGAAATTTACAAAATATCTTAATGGAACGTGATTTTTGGCATAAAAGAAAAATCAATCATTTTGACCCATATTGTTGGCTATTGCTACAAATATACCCATGCTACTTATGACTTATGTGGTCCAGGGTCACAAATGTCAAAAAGGCTTATTTCAGAGTAAGAGTTCGCAGAGTAAACTGCCTTTTCAGTAAGAGTAAAAGGGACTTTGTATTAAAGGGAACATTAAATGCAAAATTTACATGGTTTGCATATAAATGTGTCTTAGCAGTGTGTAAACACATTTTTTTAATCCTCAAAAAACCTAAACAATCTCAATTATCAAGCCGTTTTGATTTTCTGAGCAGTATGAGGTCATATTGCTCAAGTCCCGCCCACAAACACTGATGAACTGTCATTTATTAGCATATTCCAACCCTCACCATTTTCTCAGCGCTTGAGCGCTGTAGTGACAACATCAGAGCCACTGAGGACACAGTGGATTAGTTTTGTATTGCCACCAAATACACAAAAATGGAAGCGAGGGGTGGAGTGAGCAGTAGCTCATTATCATTTAAAGAGGCATGCACCGAAACAGCTCGCTGCGAACAGAGCAGTTTTTGACAAGGTAAAAAGGGTGTTGTTTTACAAGACCATTAAGAAATTTTAACCAAAGTGTGTTGCAGACATTTCGTTAAGAGCCTAAAGAAGAAAAATGGGCATCTGATGTCCTCTATAACAATTACATGAGTTTTTGTGTTGACCAATTTAAATGTACTGTAAGTGCTTTTACATACATGATTTTCACTTTAAAACAATTGAATATTTCATTAAATTTGAATGAAAACTACCTTGCCTAATGTTTTTACTCGCACCAACTCTCTCTTATCTAATCATTTCTTTCTTTTCCAAGAAGAAAAAGCATAATATTTGCAGAGTTTGTTATTAGGATGTAGAATTTACTACCTCCATGAGGACAGTGTGTTGATAATGAAAACAGGATTTAGACTTTCACACACTCAAGACTGCTAGGATGTGATGTCTTGCACCTCCGCTGTAAACATGGTGAAGGCCAGACCACATACGTGCGGATCATTCTCAGAGGGGCTTTTCTTACCCACACAACAGTTTTATAACGCTTTAATGAGACTATTAATTGACAATTACTTCCACTAAAGAAATCAGGAGTAAACAGGCATTTATTATGATTGAATCAAACGGCAACATTTGAAGAAATGTTTTAAATAACTGATATCCCCTCTGTAAATAGTGTGCTTTACCCTGTTGGGTCCTCTGTTAATGAGATGGCCTTCTTAATTGTGCTATTATCAGTCTTTTAGTAATTAGCAATGTGTAATGAGCCTTACAACGTCTGTTAAATGAAGTCATTACATCAGCTTAGGATCCATACAGGGAACAGGAAGTGAACTCCACCAGAGAATCATATCATTACCTCTTATCTAAAGAGCTCTTTGAATTGTTCCTGCTGTGGTAATTGCTGTCAGAATTCTAATAAAGTGAAAGATGGCAGAAAGTAATGTTTTCTTTGTGTGTGTACTGTGCAGTGAACAGCAGCGTGCCCTCACAGTCACGATACAGGATCATCATCCAGCGGGCGGCCAATGGGGGTCAAGAGTGTCCAGATACTTTATATGAGGAGAGAGAATGTGAGGCTCTTCTGCTTTGTCCTATTTACAGGTGAATAAACTGCAATTGCACTAGTGGTTTACCTGTTTTTTTCCTAGGTAGGCCAACATTTTGTTTGCCAACACTTTGTTTAGCCTGTTTGGGTTTTGTGGAGTTGATAGTATCAAAACCTTTTACAAATGTGCACAGCAGTTTAGAATCACATGCAATGAAATGCATGAATTAATACATTATACGCCAGTTTGTAAGCTCACAATAATGTCCTTAAAATATACAAGTCACACATTGTTGCTGTAATTTACTGTTCAAGTAAATGCCAAGCTATGTGCAAGTTTCTCCGCCTCATGAATATATGTGAATGTGACTTTTCAGTTGTAATAACTTAATAAACTGTTATTCTGCCAAGTTGATTCACAAATAGAAGCAGGCTGTTTTTTCAACCCAACCCATAGTTATAACAGTTAGCATTTTGTCCCATTAAAAAATGTTAAACGCAAACAGTTCAGAAGGAAATAGCCTGTAGCTCAGGAGCATTGTGTGACACTTTCATGCTTTTATACCATGCAAATAAAGCTCATTCAATGCTTCTGAATGCCTGAAAAGTCACAGTGTTTTGTTGAATAACAGTACCACAAGTCTGCTGAATAACAATGAAGTACAGCTGATATACACTAATGTTTAAAAGTCTGTGGTCAGTAAAAATGCTAAATAATTCTTATTTAGAAAGGTTTTTCATAAATAACAAGAAATACTTACATTATTACAAAATATTTTATTTTAGTTTTAAATAAATAGTGGTATTTTAAATGTTATATCAATCAGAGAATCAACATTGATAATAATGAGAAATGTTTTTTGAGTAGCAAATCAGCATTTTTGCATCCTGATTTTGGATCAGGAATAAATTAAATATTGAATCAAATAAAATGCAGCCTGGTTGAGAATAAAATACATTAAAAAAATTACCAGCCTCAAACTTTTGAATGTTAGCATATTAGAGAATTTCCATACGCCAGTAATGCTGTATGTCATAAAATAATATAAACCACATTTTATTCATTCTTTTATTATTCAGTTTTTTGTTTTGTTTTATGCATGCAGCTTTCATAATCTAAATAGTGCTCTCAAATCGATTAATTGCGATTAATTGCATCCAAAATAAAAGTTTGTGTTTACATAATACATGTGCATTTGCTGTGTATATTTATATTTATATTTATATTTATATGCATTTATATACATGCATGTGTGTACATTTATATATACACTGCCGCTCAAAAGTTTAGGCTGCATTTACTTGATCAAAAGTTATTAAAACATTAAAAAGAAAGGCATTTATTGAAAAATCGTCTCGGGTTACGTATGTAACCTTAGTTCCCTGAGGGAACGAGACGCCGCGTCTAGAAACGCTATGGGGAACGCCATTGGCGGGCCGCACTCTGAACTATGTCTAACAACCAATGAAATGACGGGAGTGACGTCACCGCGCCTGTGACGTCACTCCCGTCATTTCATTGGTTGTTAGACATAGTTCAGAGTGCGGCCCGCCAATGGCGTTCCCCATAGCGTTTCTAGACGCGGCTCGAGTTCCCGGAAGGGAAGTGTATTTTCTAACTTTATAAGTCTTTTCTATCACTTTTTATTAACACATCTTTGGTGAATAAAAGTTTTTTTTTTTTTTTTTTAAAGAAAGAATAAAAATGTACTGACCCCAAACTTTTAGATAGTAGTTCATATTGTTACAAAAGACTTATATTTTAAATAAACACTGTTCTTTTCAATTTTTTATTTGCTAAAGAATCCTGGGGAAAGCACAATTATTTCCAGCACTGATAATAAATCAGCATATTAGAATGATTTCTGAATGATCATGTGACACTGAAGACTGGTGTAATGATGCTGAAAATTCAGCTTTGTATCACAGTTCTTTTAAATTGAAATAATATTTCACAACATTACATTTTTCTGTATTTTTGATCAAATAAATGCAGCCTTAATGAGAATAAGATGCGTCTTTAAAAACCATTAAAAATCTTACAGATCCCAAATTCTTGTGCGGCAGTGTACATATAAATATACACAGCACACGCACATATGTTATGTAAACACAAACTTTTAATATGGATGTGATTAATCACGAACTAGTGAATGCATTAGTTTATATTAACCATTGACCAATCTACTTTCTAGAAGTCAGCATTGACATCTGCCATTGAAATCTCTTGTAATTACAACAATCGACAAGAAACTGTTTAGCATGCTGAAACAAAGTCATTCATTTAATGCAGCACTTCATTACCACTGGTTTATAGGATTTATTCAACAGTGACATTTTTTTTGTATTCACAAGGCAAGACCTGGGTCACATGGAGTGGAAGTCATTATCCAGTGAAAGCCCCTGAATAGAAAGCCACTTAATTCCATGTGTCATAAAAAACTGTGACAGCATCAGACTGGTTAACACTGGTTTAAGCATTGTAGCCATAAGACTTCTATAGATATGCAGTGTCTATGTATTTCAAATGTATTTCATGTTAGCACAGGGCAGTTTTTTTTCAATATCAAACCATCCCTATAAATCTTCATCTCTGTTTTAGATGGAAGACACACAGATGGCATCCGTGTACTCTGGTTCCAGATTCTGTCCAGCAGGGAATGACGGGAGCTAGTGAATCATGTGGTAAAGGATTAGAAATGAGAGGTAAGAGAAGTTTGCTTAATGTAAAAAGGTGGATTTTCATAGTATGCCAAACAGCAACCTGTTGTTGCTCTTTCTCTGAGCTATATGCATCACAGTGTGCATATATGGACGTGTTTATGGTTTTGACCTCTGCTTTGTTCTTTGGCACTGTACAATGTGTGAAGTGTTAATGCAGCTTGCTGCAACCCCCGTTGTGATTATGACAGACTGAAAGTGAAAGCTGTCAAACATCACAGATAATGAAAGAGGAACAGCTCTGCCTTTAGGGCACATGTGGCATGCTGGAAAAAATATGTCACATTACCATACTTTTTGATTTAAAGAGGTTTTGGTTTATATGTTTTTCTGTAATCTTGAATTATTTGATTATTTGAATATGTTTTACAAGAAAATTACTATTTCAGTCTTTCATCTTCAAAATTCCAACTGCAATTCCATGCATTTAACACCTTTTTTCCAGTGTAAACATATTCTGTGTAGAAATCTCAATGTACCCTGACATTTTTGTGCAAATGTCAGTATTATTCCATATATTAAAGCAGAAGTTCACTTCCAGAATAAATAAGTAAGGAATAATTGACGACGGGCCGTAGAATTCTTAGAAAATAAAACATTATTTTCGTAGAATTCTACGGACCGAAGTCAATTATTCCGCTTATACTACGGTTACCACAGCTCAAGACAAAGATCAGATGATATATTTCAAGACATTCGTCCCGTTTTATCCTTAAAATGCTACTGTGAGTAGGATTAATTTCTTACGCAGCTCATCCAACCCTTCGTTGCTAGTTCCAAAACGTCATTTTAGACCTAGTAACGACGCTTGAGCCGTTGATAGCAAACTAATGCAGTTAATAATGAAGTTTAGACCGACCCACAGACAAGCAGACAGACAGAAAAAGAGAGGGTGAGAGAGTTTAAGATCGTAAATTACCTCTCTCAAGTCTGTGTGTCTCTCAAAGGTGACTGGCAGCATCGTCTCTACTTACAGTTAAACTTTCAGTTCATTTTCTTCAAGAACACGCCGTTGTTACCTTGCGTGTGAGAACTCATGTCGTTTTTAAGTTGTTAATCGTCAGAGCAGTGCTAACAACATTAGCGCGAGTGCTAATTGTGTGTGTGTGCGTCTGTGAGTGAGAGAGAGAGCGAGAGAAATAGAGTTTGTGCTTTCCGTATATAATAAAACGTAATATTGTGGAAAATCATGGAATAAACTGTCGTTTTTTTATCCTGTTGTTTACTGTGTTTATTAGTTTGGCCAGTGTCATTGAAGGTTTTGGTTGTTTTACAGTTTAGGGCTGTAAGGACCTTTGAAATAACTGAAATCGTGTGGCGAAGTGATTTAGACATGTACTGCGGTCGAAAGCTGCCTGGAACTACGTTCGCTGTGCGTTTCCCTGAAAATAATGCACACCACTAGAACGTTCGTCAGCCAATCAGATTCAAGCATTCAACGGCCCCGTAGTATAATTCCTAATAATTTACTCACCCTCATGTGATTTAAGATGTTCATGTCTTTCTTTCTTCATTTGAAAAGAAATTAAGGTTTTTGAGGAGAACATTCCACGATTTTTCACCATATAGTAGACTTCAATGGGGATCAACGAGTTGAAGATCCAAATTGCAGTTTCAATGCAGCTTCAAAGGGCTCTACATGATCCCAGCCAAAGAATAAGCAGCCATTTTATTAAATACACTTTTTTGACACTGTTTTATTTTAATTACACTAACTGTAACAGGGAGTCGTTCTCTTTTGCTTGGATAATAAAAACAAAAAACGAGATATATATTTTGTATCACCATTCAGTGTGTAAAAAAAAAAGAAAGTAGCTCTCTGGTGAATGTTGTGTGTTGTATATACATACCTGTAATGACCGAGAACAGTGCAGTCTTTAATGCCTCCTTCTGCAGCGGACCACCCCCTTCATGTTGAGTTTGGGCATGAGGGAATTTTTAAAACCCTAAAATATAATACAGATTGAGGTGGTTAACAATTGTACATTTATGATTTGCGTTGTAATTTATTAAGTATTGACGCAACAATATTTGATTAATGTTACATGTTTTGAAGGCTTTACCTGTCCAGCATCCTTCTGGCACTGTCTCTGTCTCTGGCACTGGCAATGCCAGTGTCAGGCAGGTAGTATTATATGCGTCAGTGTACAAATGTCCAAAATTGTCTGGCACAACTGTTTTCATAACAACACAGCTGCTGTAACTAAAAAGTACACACATTAACCTCAAATGTATATGGCATAATAAGTTAACCCCTACCATATTTATTACATTGTTTTCTGATTGTAGCATTTAATTAGGTTTTATTTCTGCATTGCAGCTGAGCCTTTTGCATTATTTTAATACTGCCGCAAACATTTTAGAATTTAATAGTTTATATTGCCATTATTAATCATTTGTATTTTTTAAGATTTTGTAACAATTTGGAAGTTTCAAACTAAATCTTATTGTGCTTGTACGATGACAAAGATGTTCTATTCTATTAGCTCAGACATAAATTCAATATAATTGTTAAAATAAATGATTGACTTTGTCAAAGATGAGAGCATTAGTAAGGAAATGTTGTTATAGAGAGGGTTGTTTTTTCCATTGCTGCCCGGATTTCCTCATTTTCCAGGTGCTCTTCCAGATGTTGAAACTCCTCTTCAGTTTGTCCAAGTCTTCTGAGTGTGTTCACTTTTGCCTCTTCTTGCGCTTGAGCTTGTAAACACATACAAATGATAAACTTTACTCTATTATCTATTAAATTTTGCAGTTAATCCTCTGATCACATGCATGCCAAACCCTGAGGCCTAGTCACGGATACGATCTGCTCCCTTCACTAAAATGTCACGGTTCCTACACATGATAAATACTATAAACCATGAACACACAGATACTTACTGTCATGATCTGGGCTGTGGGGCTCCCCTCAGCCACCTGAGGTCGCTGTTTTCCCTTCCCTGCACACACATCCCTAATTGTACACTCCTGTCTAGTCGTTATCACTGATTACACGCACACCTGTTCACAATCACATCTGGTCTATAAGAACACTCATTTCCCACTACTCATCCTGGCTGCATTGTTTCCTGTTGGTTTGTATTTTGTGTCCCTTGAACTCTTGCTCCAGTTTTGCTCTTGTTTTTCGTGTCGTGTTGTGCCGTGTTGGCCTTTTGTTTGTTTGTTTGTTTGTTTATTGTTCATTAAAATCTTTCCCTGCATTTTGGACCCAGATCTTCTCTGGTACGGACGCGGCTGTGACTGCTATCTCCGTGCCTGACGCGGCGGTGTCCGCTATCTCCCTGCCCGACGCGGCGACGTCCGCTATCTCTGTTCCGGACGCGGCGGTGACCGCTCTCTCTGGTACGGACGCGGCTGTGACTGCTATCTCCGTGCCTGACGCGGCGGTGACCGCTCTCTCTGTTTCGGACGCGGCGGTGACCGCTCTCTCTGCTCCTGACGCGCCGGTGACCGCTCTCTCTGCTCCTGACGTGCCGGTGACCGCTCTCTCTGTTCCGGACGCAGCGGTGACCGCGCTCTCTGTTCCGGACGCGGTGGTGACCGCTCTCTCTTTTCCGGACGCGGCGGCGACCGCTATCTCCGTCCCTGACGCGGCGGCGACCGCTATCTCCGTCCCTGACGCGGCGGCGACCGCTATCTCCGTCCCTGACGCGGCGGCGACCGCTATCTCCGTCCCTGACGCGGCGGCGACCGCTTTCTCCGTCCCTGACGCGGCGGCGACCGCTATCTCCGTCCCTGACGCGGCGGCGACCGCTTTCTCCGTCCCTGACGCGGCGGCGACCGCTTTCTCCGTCCCTGGCGCGGCGGCGGCCGTTATCTCCGTCCCTGACGCGGCGGCGACCGCTCTCTCTGCTCCTGACGCGGCGTTGACCGTTCTCTCTGTTCCGGACGCAGCGGCGACCGCTATCTCCGTCCCTGACGCGGCGGCGACCGCTATCTCCGTCCCTGACGCGGCGGCGACCGCTTTCTCTGTTTCGGACGCGGCGGTGACCGCACTCTCTGCTCCTGACGCGACGGTGACCGCTCTCTCTGCTCCTGACGCGGCGGTGACCGCACTCTCTGTTCCGGACGCGGCGGTGACCGCTCTCTCTGCTCCGGACGCGGCGGTGACCGCTCTCTCTGCTCCTGACGCGGCGTTGACCGCTCTCTCTGCTCCTGACGCGGCGTTGACCGCACTCTCTGCTCCTGACGCGGCGGTGACCGCTCTCTCTGTTCCGGACGCGGCGGTGACCGCTCTCTCTGCTCCGGACGCGGCGGTGACCGCTCTCTCTGCTCCGGACGCGGCGGTGACCGCTCTCTCTGTTCCGGACGCGGCGGTGACCGCTCTCTCTGTTCCGGACGCGGCGGTGACCGCTCTCTCTGTTTCGGACGCGGCGGTGACCGCTCTCTCTGCTCCGGACGCGGCGGTGACCGCTCTCTCTGTTTCGGACGCGGCGGTGACCACTCTCTCTGCTCCTGACGCGGCGTTGACCGCTCTCTCTGCTCCTGACGCGGCGTTGACCGCTCTCTCTGCTCCTGACGCGGCGTTGACCGCTCTCTCTGCTCCTGACGCGGCGGTGACCGCTCTCTCTTGTCCGGACGCGGCGGTGACCGCTCTCTCTGTTCCGGACGCGGCGGTGACCGCTCTCTCTGTTTCGGACGCGGCGGTGACCGCTCTCTCTGCTCCTGACGCGGCGTTGACCGCTCTCTCTGTTTCGGACGCGGCGGTGACCGCTCTCTCTGCTCCTGACGCGGCGGTGACCGCTCTCTCTGCTCCTGACGCGGCGGTGACCGCTCTCTCTGTTCCGGACGCGGCGGTGACCGCTCTCTCTGCTCCGGACGCGGCGGTGACCGCTCTCTCTTTTCCGGACGCGCCGGTGACCGCTCTCTCTGTTCTGGACGCGGCGGTGACCGCTCTCTCTGCTCCGGACATGGCGGTGACCGCTCTCTCTGCTCCTGACGCGCCGGTGACCGCTCTCTCTGCTCCTGACGTGCCGGTGACCGCTCTCTCTGTTCCGGACGCAGCGGTGACCGCGCTCTCTGTTCCGGACGCGGTGGTGACCGCTCTCTCTTTTCCGGACGCGGCGGTGACCGCTCTCTCTGTTCCGGACGCGGCGGTGACCGCTCTCTCTGGTACGGACGCGGCTGTGACTGCTATCTCCGTGCCTGACGCGGCGGTGTCCGCTATCTCCCTGCCCGACGCGGCGACGTCCGCTATCTCCGTGCCTGACGCGGCGGTGTCCGCTATTGGGCCTGACGCGCCGTTACACGGGCCTGGCCCGCCATCCCTCCCCCTGACTTGCCTTCCTCCGTGCCTCCTCCCTCCAGACTTAGGGAACGTCTGGGAGCCGTTCCGTGGGGAGGGGGTACTGTCATGATCTGGGCTGTGGGGCTCCCCTCAGCCACCTGAGGTCGCTGTTTTCCCTTCCCTGCACACACATCCCTAATTGTACACTCCTGTCTAGTCGTTATCACTGATTACACGCACACCTGTTCACAATCACATCTGGTCTATAAGAACACTCATTTCCCACTACTCATCCTGGCTGCATTGTTTCCTGTTGGTTTGTATTTTGTGTCCCTTGAACTCTTGCTCCAGTTTTGCTCTTGTTTTTCGTGTCGTGTTGTGCCGTGTTGGCCTTTTGTTTGTTTGTTTGTTTGTTTATTGTTCATTAAAATCTTTCCCTGCATTTTGGACCCAGATCTTCTCTTGTTTCACGTGACACTTACATGACCTATATCCTTTATCGTTTGTTGTTCGCCCGTTGCTCTCCGACAGGTAACCAATAGGTTACTTGCATAACCCCAGTTCTCTGATAGCATTAAGTGAGGTGTCTCACTATGGGATACGCCCCTTCCGCGTATTCCTCAGAAGCCCAATTCCATTACGCCAGCCCCAATTGGCTGGCAGACATGACGTTGCGTCCGGGAGTGGCTCCCCTCCCCTGGTATAAAAGGAGCAACACAACGTCATTACGACATTCAAAACAAGCACACCTCTCCTCGCTTCACACAGCAAGGAGGGTGATCTGGTGAGACACCTCACTTAATGCTATCAGAGAACCGGGGTTATGCAAGTAACCTATTGTTCTCTTTCAAGCATACGTTTCGGTGTCTCACTATGGGATATCCCAACTCCCGTATTGCCAGTAGCCTGTCCCAAAGTCTCTGCCAACCAAAATAAAGTGTACCAGTAGGGCTGGTTAAGTCTATACTCATGATCCCACACTCAAAATAGCATGTGCAAAAGTTTGAGCTGTGACATCCAGTTTATAAAACCTTGCAAATGTGTGCTGTGATGACCAACTCGCCGCTTCACAGATATCCTGTATCGAGACCCCCTTAAAGAGAGCCCATGACGTTGACATTCGTTGACTGGTTGAGTGAGCACGTAAACCGGATGGAGGTGTGAGCCCCTTACTAGAATATGCAAGGGAAATTGCCTCAACTTTCCCCTGGACAGCAGATCTGCACCCCGGTTCATGATACCCTGTACGTGCGTCGCCCTCAGTGACAGAAGATTGATATTGCTCCACAAAATCAGTTTGCGTGCCAACATGTGTAAGGGGAGTGATCTGAGACCTCCCTGTCGGTTTATGTAAGCCACAACTGTAGTGTTGTCCGTTCTCACGAGGACATGACATCCTTTTAGAAAAGGAATAAAATGCTTCAACGTTAGAAAAACGGCCAGCATTTCTAGGTAGTTTATGTGACAGTGGATCAGATGGTGACCCCATCTCCCATTCACTGCCCTGCCCTCGTAAATACCCCCTTGACCTTCCTGGCCTGAACAACGCCCATGGGTACCCCTTGCACCAGAAAGGACGGGTGCCGCCAATGATGCAGTGCCAAGACCGCCGCTGACGTCACTCTCACTCTCCTCCGGGAGTGCCGTAACAGATCCAGTCTCAGAGAGGCTACCCATCGTTGGAACTCTCTCATAAATAGTCTGCCTAAAGGAATGACTATGAGAGCTGAGGCCATCAGACCAAACAGTCTGAGGCATGTGCGAAAAGAAACATTGTTCTCTCTCCGAAATTCGGCCAGGCATTGCGTAAATTTTATTACTCTGTCTTCTGACAGTCTCGCTCTGAATGTCACTGAATCCAGTAACAGCCCCAGATACGTTATTGACTCTCTGGGGACCAACACACTCTTTTCTGTGTTTAACTTTAGTCCCAGTTTCTGTAGATGTTCTAGGAGCATTGCTGTGTGTTCTCTCGCTTTGTGTTCCGATTGAGCTGTCACCAGCCAATCGTCTATGTAGGTAGCGAGACGAACACCCTTCTCCCTGATCGGAGTCAGTGCCGCTTCTGTACATTTCACGAACACCCTCGGGCTGAGGGACAGGCCGAAGGGAAGAACTAGATATTCGTATGTCACACCAAGGAATGTAAACCTCAGAAATTTCCTGTGGGGTGGATATATTCTTATGTGAAAATACGCATCCTTCAGGTCGATTGAAGTAAACCAGTCGCCTGGGCGCACTAATTTTAGAAGTGTAGAGTGGGTGAGCATTCTGAACTTGTACTTTCTTAGGTATTTGTTCAGTGCACGAAGATCTAATATGGGACGAAGTGCTCGAGACCCCTTCTTCGGGACTAGGAAGTATCTCAAGTAAAACCCACTGTGGCTTTCCTCGGGCGGAACTTACGGGGGGGGGGGACTTTATTAAAAACTTTATTAAACTGTGAGCGTGAAAAGTGCTTGTGACTAGTGGTTTGGTGTGCACCACTGCACCATCTCTCGTTCTCTTCACTGCTCTGCATCCCCTGTGCCAGCTTGGCGCTGATTTCCCCACAGAACATCTGTGAAAATCCGAACTCGCTGAACGCTGAACAACTGAGGGTCGGGGTTAAGCGAACGGGGGGGCTGTACGTCCCCTTCCCTCAGGAAGATCCCCTCAAACAGCCTTCTTCTTCCTCCTCACCACCTGGGTAGGATGAGGAGCTGGCTGGTCCGTCTGCACCGGTGCAGGCGGATAATTTTTCCTGGGCCAAGCGGGTTTCTGCTCTGGTGCTCAGCTCTGACCTGCTGCATTCATACGCGGTCTTTGACGTCTAGGAATGCGAAAGCTGGGGGGTGGGCGAGCTGTGACCTGTGCAAAGGTCTGCCGAGGAGGTGGAGGTGGCGCAGTCTGCGTTTTCCTTGGCATACAGAGCTGCAGAGCCTCGTCATCTATCTTTTTCTCCTAGCATCTCTTCTGCATCCGTGTCAGCGCTGAGCCGAAAATGCCTTCTGCGACGACCGGTGCATCTAAAATGGCCTCCTTTTCTCTATCTGAAAGATTGGCCAGATTAAGCCTCTCTTGTATTACCATCGTGGCCATGGCTTTTCCCGCAGCCTGAACGGCACATCTCTGCAGACGAAGCAAGAGGTCTGTGACGACACAGATTTCCTCCCACTGTGCCTGACTTGGCGTGTCAGACACCTCATCCTGCAGCTCCACTTGGTATGCGGTTAGCAGAGAAATAGCGTTCAGGGCCCGAGCCAAGAGCGACTGCTTTGTATGCGCGCTCCGTCATGCTTGACTGGAAGCGGTCTGCCTTTGAAGGCAATGTCGGGTTCGCAGCCGCTGTGCGCTTTGGGTGCAGGTGCGCGGCTACCAATGTCTCCATGGGGGGCATGCGAAGAAGGCCTACCTTCTCCAACCCCTCCACGTCAAGGGCAGATCCCCCCTGCACAGGCATTTTACTAGTGAAAGGATTGTCCTTCCAGGTGACAGAGAGCTCCTCCAGAAGCTCTGGAAAAATTGGAAGGAGTTGCCTCGCTGCCCGTTTAGCTCTCGGCAGCCGCTTGCCCTCGTAGCGAGACTTTGCAGTCTCCGCTACTACGGTCGGCCACGGAATATTGACTTTCCCCGCAGCGCGTTTGCACACGTCTTGCAGGTCAACACTAAGAAGCGGGGAGGATGGTGCCCCGCCCGCCTCCTCCTTGGGTTCCGCCGTAACGAGGAGCAGTTGTGCCGATTGCGTCGGGGGAAGGAAAGGGGAATCCTCGAATTCTTCCTCCTCCTCAGAGAGGAGAAAATCCGATTGCCCTTCCTCCTCAAATTCAAACGCGTCCTTCTCCTCCTCGTCCATGCTAAGGACACCTGGCAGAGGGACACATGCATCCAGCTGTTCGCCCCACGATAGAGCTGCCGTGGTGGGCAACTCCAAAGGAATGGCTACCTGAGGGGCGGAAACCGGAGCGGGGCTAGCTGACATGAGGGGATCCTGGCCAGACAAGTTAGCTTGGCGTGCTAACCTGCGACGAAGGCTTTTCATAGTGAAACGAGCGCAATGCTCACACGAGCCGGGACTTTCGACCGCCATTTGGGCATGTTTCAGCCCAAGACATGCAGAGCAAACTTGGTGTGTGTCTCTGCACGAAATTTTATTCCGCATGAGCAAAGCCGCGGATTTCCCTTGCTAGCTTGGGTAGTCTGCATCGCTGCAGCCATAGTTGTGGTACCAAATGACCCTAACAATGAGCTGGAGTGCTGATTGAGGGTGTAGGCGCAAGCGGCGTGGTGGCCAACAAGTCGTCTATTAGCAGTACCAAGACACAAACCAGCAACCAGTGTGGAGACTAATTGATGGCTGTACAACCTGAGTAGACTTCTGGTGTGAAGCGAGAAGAGGTTTTTGAATGTAGTAATGACCTTGTGTCGCTCCTTTTATACCAGGGGAGGGGAGCCACTCCCGGACGCAACGTCATGTCTGCCAGCCAATTGGGGCTGGCGTAATGGAATTGGGCTTCTGAGGAATGCGCGGAAGGGGCGTATCCCATAGTGAGACACCAAAACGTATGCTTGAAAGAGAACTTGGTGCTCTCTCGTGAAAAAACAAAATTCAAAACAGTGGAAATGATTATCGCGAGATCTTGCAGCAGCGATCTCTATTGACTTTCAAGTATCGCGTTGCCAGTAGTCATGTCTCAGTAGGACCACAATTGCCATCTAGTGGTTGGGAATTGTAATTGCATATGTATTTATAAAATGAAAGACAGTAAAAATATTGTATAATGTGTATGAATGTTACATTTAACAGCTTGGAGGATGTATGACATCATATTATCAAATGCAAGTAAACTTTTAAAACAATATTAATTCATTGTCATTATTCAAAAAATTTAGACAATTCATGTTATTTAAATTACGAAAATAGCCCATAGACAACAATGTGCAAAAATAACTTGTGCACACTGCATAGGATTATATGTGAAATTCAAGTGCACAGCTTCACCTAATGAATGATTAATTTGTTTACTTATATCATTTATAATATGAATAAGAGAACAACACAAATAAACTTCAAAAGAAAGTATTCATTTCCAATAAGTAGAGGTGTGACCTCGGCATCCTGGCCAAATTTGCCCATTGGCCTCTGACCATCATGGCCTCTGAATCATCCCCATATTCCGATTGGCCTCATCACTCTGTCTCCTCTCCACCAGTCAGCTGGTGTGTGGTGGGCGTTCTGGCGCACTATGGCTGCCGTCGCATCATCCAGGTGGATGCTGCACACTGGTGGTGGATGAGGAGATACCCCTGACACTGTAAAGCGTTTTGAGTGTCTAGAAAAGCGCTATATAAATGTAACGAATTATTATTATTATTATTAATATCGGATTTTTGATTTTGATTTTTTCAGGAAACGGTCAGACTAGAATAAATAGCAACACAGTAGCTAACAAAAAACAATAGAAATTGCAAAACAAAAATTAAATAAATAATCCAAAGTTTTAACAGTATGTGTAACGTTAGGCTAAAACATCTAAATATTAGATCACTTTCAGATGAGCCGTCAGATGCTGAGGCGACCCAGGACGCATAACAGACTCTCCAGTAATCATGGTATTTAGTGCTTGTAATAGCTCTTCATCAAAAATCAGCTGCCTTCTTTTACTCATATTGACTTTATGAAACTGATAACCACTAATTCAGTGAGTAAAAGGTGCTGCCTAGCAATGTACAATGTAAAAACATAACCGGCAAGATAGCGCGAAAAATACACGCGTTATATAGTGGGTAAATTTAACCCGCACTGGCGCTTTTAGGTATAAATTCTCAGTTTTTCGATCTGCTATTATCTAAACACTTAACACTTTAACACCAGGTGATTTTAAATTACAACATTTTAGTAAAAGTCAATGACTGGGAGACTTGAGTGTTTTACTGAAAATCTGTTATGTACATTTGAATAACAGATACGGGTAAAATTTACCCCGTGGCGGTTCTAGTGTTAATAAAAATTACATATAATGTAAATGAATGCTAATTTAAAAGTTTCAAAAGTTTACTTACATTTGATAATAGCTGCGTGGGCGAAAATTACATGTAAACGATTTTAAGATTTAAGATTTATTTTGACTATAGCCAAACTGCTAAAATTAGACCACAGATTGCCTCGATTTCGCGGGTGGGCTAAAAGCAGACTACATGTAGCCCGTTAAAATCAGAGCTAAATCGTGGCTACATATAGACCATGTTATGAAATGACACTTTTATCTTTGTAGATATTGTTGACACATCAAACATGATTGTATATCAACAACTTTATGCGCTGCCTGACCAAAAACTACAGTGAATCAGATTGGACTATAAGTGGACTACAAATAGCTGGTCGGACTACGAGCTAAACCGAGGCTATGCACAGGCTATGCATTAAACATGTCAAAGAAATTAAACCAAACCCTGTGTAAACACCTTTGACTTTGCTTCCATGATAGAACATCATACATCTCACGAGTTATTTTGCCAAAAAAAATTTGATGTATTCAAATTCAAGGTTATTTGGGCTAGAAGGGGATTACAAATAGCCGGACTATATCGGGTCTATAGTCAACCGAGGCGGTGAAATGACGGCCTTTGCTTGCTGGGAAAGGTCACTCATGAAGTAGGCCGAAGTATCAACCCACTGTTTACAAAGTGAACTTGCAAAGAAAGTCAAATGCTTTTTTACAAAAAAAGGTAAAACAAAGATGTTGGGCATTTTTGAAATTGGAGATTTTGAAGTTTTTTTAAGAAAATGGCCAATTCCTTGGGCTAGGATTGTGTAGAGCCCTTTGAAGCTGCATTAAAACTACAATTTGGACCTTAAACCCATTGGCCATCATTGAAGTCCACTATGTAAAGACAAATTCTGGAAGGTTTTCCTCAAAACCTTCATTTCTTTGCAACTGAAAACAGAAAGACATGAACATCTTGGATCAGATGGGGTGAGGAAATTATCAGTAAATATTTATTCTGGAAGTGAACTTCTCCTTTATTTGGGTTAATTTGAATACAGTTTCTAAAATATGTGTCATCACAGTTGAGTATGTGAATTGTTCATAAATGTTGAAACTTATTCAAATAATACTTACATAAATATAAACAAATAATAGCTATCAGTAATTTAATTCATAGGTCATTGATGAACATATGTGCATTATAAAATATTTCACAGGTCATTAGTTCTATTTTTATTCAAATATTTTTTTTTTTTGAAAATATTTGCATTTGCTAATTAAATATACATGCTAAACATTATATTATATTTGATAATGGCGTATTGTAGTTATTATAAGGACTTAATGTAAAAGAGTATGATAACTCAAAATTGGAAGCCTGTCAAAATAAGCCTGTATTTTTCTAGGCGGCTGCATATATGGAAAAAAAAACACCTAACCCTAAAAAAATTCTAACAAAAGGTTTCTCAGCTGTTTTTTTTTTTTGTTTTTTTTTTTTGTTTTTTTTGTAGTATTAGGTGTCTTTAATAACATACTAAAAGTTTACCAAAGTTTGACCACTAGAAAGGTGTCATTTTCAAGATGGCGTCCAAGATGGGCAGAAAACCCTTAAAATATCCTAACTCCTTCATTATTTGACCTAGCCAAGTAATCTTGGTGTCTAACCCAATATTTTCTGGGTCTATGAATCCGTTGGACTTGTCTAAATTACACTGACATGATTACATACTTATGGAATACATGATGTTGTGAGATTACTGTAAGGTTTTATCTTTGTTTGGGGTGGACTAGAGATGTAAACGATTTATGTCATGTAACTCCTACTCAGTACGTGTTTTTGGACACATACAGCTTTTTTTTTTTAAACACAGACTTGACATTCAATGTAAAAGTTATTGCACCCAAAAGTTCCTTAAATTGGAGTTTTATAACTTTGATCATAAACAACTCTGAATTAGCCCTAACCTTATTAGTGAATTGTTGGCCTTCTGGAAAGTAAGTCCATTTACTGTATATGTACTCAATACTTGTTTTGCTTTAATTACTGCCTCAATTCAGCGTGGCATGGAGGTGATCAGTCCGTGGCACTGCTAAGGTGGTATGGAAGCCCAGGTTTCATTGACAGTGGCCTTCAGCTGAGCTGCATTTTTTGGTCTCTTGTTTCTCATTTTCCTCTTGACAGTACCTCATAGATTCTCTATGGAGTTCAGGTCTGGTGAGTTTTCTGGCCAGTCAAGCACACCAACACCATGGTCATTTAACCAACTTTTGGTGCTTTCGACAGTGTGGGCAGGTGCCAAATCCTCCTGGAAAATGAAATCAGCATCTTTAAAAAACTGGTCAGCAGAAGGAAGCATGAAGTGCTCTAAAATTTCTTGGTAAACGGGTGCAGATGACATTGCACCCCAAATCATCACAGATTGTGGAAACTTAACACTGGACTTCAAGCTACTTGAGCTATGAGCTTCTCCACCCTTCCTCTAGACTCTAGGACCTTGCTCTCATCCGAAAAGAGGACTTTGGACCACTGAGCAACAGTCCATTTCTTCTTCTCCTTAGCCCAGGTAAGACGCCTCTGACGTTGTCAGTGGTTCAGGAGTGGCTTAACAAGAGGAATTTGACAACTGTAGCCAAATTCCTTGACACATCTGTGTGTGTAGTGGCTCTTGATGCCTTGACGCAAGTCTAGTCTATTCCTTGTGAAGTTCACCCAAATTCTTGAATCGATTTTGCATCACAAGCCTCTCAAGGCTGCGGTTCTCTCGGTTGGTTGTGCATCTTTTTCTTAAACACTTTTTCCTTTCACTTAACTTTCTGTTAACATGCTTGGATACAGCACTCTGTGAACAGCCAGCTTCTTTGGCAATCAATGTTTGTGGCTTACCCTCCTTGTGAAGGGTGTCAATGATTGTCTTCTGGACAGCTGTCAGATCAACAGTCTTCCCCATGATTGTGTAGCCTAGTGAACCAAACTAAGAGACCATTTTGAAGACTCAGAAAACCTTTGCAGGTGTTTTGAGTTGATTAGCTGATTTGCAAATCAGCATATTCTAATTTGTTGAGATAGTGAATTGGTGGGTTTTTGTTAAATGTGAGCCAAATCATCACAATTAAAAGAACCAAAGACTTAAACTACTTCAGTCTGTGTGCAATTAATTTATTTAAAGGGGTCATCGGACACAAAACTAACTTTTACATGTTGAATATTAATGTGTGTTGGAAGTTTGTGTACACAACCACCCTACAATGATAAAAAAAATTTAATCTTTAAAAGTAATATCCCCTTTTTAAAATCGGGTCATTCTCAGCTTCTTGTCGTGACGGAACACCAACAGAGGGCACTCCCACGATAGTAGATTGACATGAGCGTCTTACCTTAGATCCGCCCTCACCGAGCTGAAACAGTCCGACTCTGATCGCCATTGTGTTGACTTAGGTGCAGAGGAAGACTCTAATTGAGGGATTGAGGTGTTCTGTTGTTGGATGTAATACTGAACATAGCAGTAGTCATTTGCTCCCGACATCTAAGCTGCTTAAGAGGTAGAGGACAATGTTACTTTCTTAAAAGCTACAATGCTACATTTTTAAAAGGAAAGCGCCGATCCTGATCTACATATGCGTCTCTGTTTGAGTGAATCTTAATAATGTGCTTGTTGGCAAGTTTCGCCGATAAACACGGCTAAATGCAGCTAAACGCGGCTAAAGTAAACATTACAGCTCCTAATCCCTCAGCAGAGAGCATTTGCATTTAAAGGGTCCATGCGATAAAATGAGCTGATATTTTGCAGAGCTGATTTTGACAAGGTAAAAGGGTGTTTTTTTACACTACTATTGAGAATTTTTAACCAAGTATATTACAGACTTTTCATTAAGACCCTAAAGAATCATATGAATCTTGACCCCTTTAGTTGAATTACTGAAATAAATTAACTTTTCCACGACATTTTAATTTATATATTTATATTTTAATTTTATAATTTACCTGTATCTATCATGCAAATATGCTAATTAAAATATTACTTGGCCAAAACATGTATCAGGCACGAGTATTCCTGGTCTAGGAGGAATACAAGGGAGTAATGGTCATTTTAAGGACCTGACGGCCGCCATTTTAAAAATGGGGCCTTTCTTGGAGTCAAACTTTGGTAAACTTTTAGTATGTTTTTAAGTACATCAGATACTACTGTAAACCACTGAGAAACCTTTTGTTAGAAATTTTTTGGGGTCAAGCCATATTTGCAGCTGACTATTCTCAGAATCCTTGAATTTATTGAGATCGAATTAAACTAAATGATTGTATCCAGAAGTTATTACGTTTTAACAATGCAGTGTGATGTTTTCCTGACCTTCCCCAGTTTTTCATACATATTGAAACCTATTCAAATATTACTTGTATAAATATAAATAAATAATAGCTATTAGTACTTTAATTCATAGGTCTTTAATGAACATATGTGCATTATATATTGCTTCACATTTCCATTCAAATAATGTTTTATTTTTAATGTGATTTATATGGAAGTATCTGTATTCCTATTTAAATATACCTTTTAAACTTTATATTATATTTGATAATGGCGTATTGTAGTCATTATGAAGAGTTGTAAAAGAGTATGATAAACTTCTTCAGTAATATTCTACCATTCCATATTTTTCACAGAAACCTTGAATTTATTGAGATCGAATTAAACTAAATGATTATATCCAGAAGTTATTACGTTTAGACACAATGTAGTGTGACATTTTACTGACCTTCCCCCGGTTTATCAGAATATCATATTGGTACAATGGAAGAAAGCTGACATTTTTGTGCCGAGTCAAAGGTCAGTATTATTCCAGATATTGAGTGCATTCATTAAAATTAATGAGGCCATTCATTAGAAAAATAATAAGTCTGTGTAAATGTTATATCCTGCCATGGAAGATTCAAATAGCCAGCAGTAAGTAGCTGGTATAGTACGAGTGCCCCCACATGAAGGTTAGGATACGGATTACATGAAGATGGACTGCAGCGAGCACTTGGCTGTGTGCAGATTGAATTTCATGGTTTATTTAAACCAGCACTTGACATACTGTTGACCTCCCCTTGGATCTCACCACATGAGGGCATAAATTAAAGTAAACAATAAATCTCGGCTAATTTACGAATGTTCACCGATTCGTTCCTGCTTTTTATTCCAGCAGAACTAACAGCAAGTACTGCCACCACGACTGCAATAAGCTCTTGTTTTAGCTTAGCTAAGTGATTAAAAATTACGCAGGTTGTTTATGTACCCGGATGATTTATTGTTGTATTTTAGGCAAGCATCCCCGGCTGGTGTAATTTGATTATGCTTGGCGTACTCAGGTGAAGTGGTGGCTTGAGACAGGCACGCAGACGCTCACCGCCACACAGATGCAAATGAGCCAGCAGCAGTCCTGCTGTGTTTGAGAACACTTGCTCTATCAGCATCCTCCAAAATAAATAACAGGGCTAGAAGGCAAAGCAGTAAATTACACTAAATGAACCAGAAAGACTGACACCTCTGCAAAACTAACGTGAACCTTGCGCATATTGTGCTTTCGCAGACAGATTTACGGCGACAGAGCAACCAGAAGCCATTCGTTTTCAGTGAGAGTTGGAGATGTGAGGTGATATGACTGTTGATTACTATTTATGTATAATGTTTACACGTATGTTTTTGTACATTTAGACCAGGGGGTGTTTCCTTCGAGGAGGCAAGGGAGACATTGTCTCCTTAAAAAAATCGTATTAGAAAATAATTTGTAGTGCAAAAATAAAACAACGCAAATATTACAAAATATGACATAAAAACATGTAAATCACTTGTGTTTTTAAAGTAGAACTGTCCAACAGTGACACCAGCAGATAAAGTTACAACGGGTGTCCACATCTTTCTCACCTCCCCTGAGCCCATTGAGTTTTAACAGACCCCCCTAAAGCGTGCGGTGAGTTTAGTTGGGGGTAATTGAGAATGAATGAGGGAAAGTCACGTGAGAGGAGGCAATGCCTCCATTGTGATATGATTGGATATGACTGGTTATGATTGGCTGTGATTGGTTTATGCCATAAATCCCGCCTCTTGTGTTCGTGCGTGTTCTGTGTTCGCGAATCAGTCTCAATAAAAATGTATAATTTAATTCTGTGATGGCAAATATGAAATTTCAGCAGCCATTACTGCTTCAGAAATCATGCTTTTTTTAAATAGATTTTTTTATATTCTATTTCCTATTGTATTTACTCTTATGTTTTATCAATTTTATGAATTTAATACATTCTTTCTGAAAAAAAAAGTATTAATTTTGTTAACAATCTTATTGACCCCAAACCTGAATGGTATGAAGCTAAAATAAAAAAGTTGTAATGTCAAATTAATTAAAAACATTAAATGCTTGAACACTATTTAATTTAATTAATAAATAAAATCAATATTCTCTAAACCTAAAAGGATGCATATAATGCATTTATAAGCATGTACGTAAGGTGATTTATATGACTGATGTTTTAGATGCTGTTTTTGATCTACAGAACACTTCACATGTAAATCCCTAAGATCACTAGTGAAATCATGCTGGAGGGTGGCATTATATCACTGCTTGTTTGTTTAAAGTTCAACTCTACTCACCTTCGTCCCACTGTCAGCGGTCACTGTCATTCATATCAGCCTCAAATCACCAACTCTCATTGAAAATGAATGACTGGATTCCAGTGTAGGCAGATTGTTAAGAGACGCTCACACTGACAGCTCTTAAACACTTTGGAGGTCACCAAGTCACTGCAGAGTTGGTTGCTAGTTCATTACGTGTCTTTGCACAATGAAACCTTTACTGGCAACTAACAGTACCATGAACGCTCCTGTTATAGTCCACAAAACTTTCTGCACATGAAATCTGTATTGTCAGATGAGTTGTTTTTTTGCATCATAGCATGTTAATGGAGTATTTTTGGATTTGCTATGGTAAATTTTAGCTGGCAGAAATTTACATCACTTTCAGTGTAAGTACTTCTAGGGTGAATTTTTGCTGCTGGTGTTTGATGCATTGTCATTTTAGTCTTGGTTTGAAAGCTGCTTGTACTTTTTTGAGTGAGGGATTTTATTTTGCACATTTTAAATTGAGCACCTCTTTGGTGTCCACTAAATCATGTCAGGGGTATTTAAGAAGGCACATATATTGATTATACAATACATGCTGATCTTCGTCTCACATTATGGATTAAAATGTCTCAGTAAATCAGTTCCCATTATTACGGGGTGGCTGTGGGAGTGTCTTCCACAGTGCCTGTTGGTGTTGTGAAGAGCTTCAGTAGTCATTTAATTGGGCTTAGATTCCCACATATCAAAACCTTAATTTTAGGAGCACATGAAAGGGTTACTCTAATGAAAAGAGTCGTCTTCAGGTTTTTTTTTTTTTTTTTTTTTTTGTGCACTCGGCCTGTGCCGTTAATGAGTACTGAGGAGCTTAGCTGGCAAGTCTGACAGTCTTTTTAAGGGCCAGAAAAGTTCTCTGCCGTGTCCTTTTGAGTAGTCAGCAAACATTGTCACCTTTGTAAGTGGCTGCATTATTAAGTTGATCCCTGTCATGAGCTGAGATAAGAATAAAATGTTAACAATAGGGAGAGGAGATAAACTGAAAGAGAGTGGTATAGGGATGGAGGAGAGAGGGGAAATAATTGTGCTAAAAATGGGCAGCCTGGGCGCTCCAATCAGAATGTCACTACTGTCAACCTTTCCGTCTCTGGGGCACTACGGGAACTGCGAACGAGTGTGAGGAAGAAAAGGAAGCTAGTAGACACAGAGTAGGAGGCAGAAACTGATGTCTACCCTGGGAGCCATATGGAATTCTAAAGTGTAAAAGAAAATTGTATCTCATCTCAAAACTCACATTTAACATTTGAATGTGATGGGCAGAATGCTCAAAATCAATATTCAATCCTGTGCACAATGTCATTTTAGGTGCATAATATGCTACACAGTTCTCTTAATTCTGATTTGTCGATTACATCACTCAATATTTTTTGTTTAATGACCACCAGTCGCCTTATTTTAATATAATAAATCAAACTCAAACTGGTGTTTAATGTTATATGTCCTGCCGTTCTTTTTAATGCTCACCAATAATGCATACAAGAAAAATATGACAATTTAAAATGTTTTCTTTTCATGTTTTTTTTTTTTAACATGTGACTGATTCTTGTGATGAATTAGTCATTACTGCAGTCTTCAGTGATCCTTCAGAAATCACTCTAATATTCTGATTTTGTTCTCAAAGAAACATTTTTACTCATCATCAGTGTTCAAAACAGATACAAATTTATTATTTGATGAATAAAACATGTATTTGATGAACAGCATTTATTTGAAATAGAAATCCTTTGTATCATTGTAAATGTCTTAAAAAACAGGTCGTATGTTTTTTTTAAGTATTTTAATATTGTGTTGAAGTCCCCTATAACAGGTTTAAATGCATTTAAGGTCAGAAAACATTGTAATTTGTTTAGAATATACATTTATACATATTTGTCAATCAATTTTAAATGATTAGTTCAAACCAGCTTTAAGCTTAATGCAGGGTTGCCAGGTTTTCACGACAAAACCCACCCAATTGCTACTCAAAACTAGCCCAAAAATAGCCCAAATGCATTTCGAGGGGGGTCCCCCACTTTCCAGGGGATAAAATACACATTATGTGGTGGGGTTCCTCTGGTAAAATTAGTATTCCAGGGGCTAAATATCACGTTATTGGGGTCGCTTTAACTTGCAGATATGAAAAACAACCTGCAGACTTGGCAACAATGGCGCAATGTCTGTAAAACCCCCCTTCCATCAGTTATGCTCTGATTGGTCAGCTGTTATATAATGGCCAATAACGTTATATTTAGCCCCTGGAATGCAAATTTACCAAGGGCAACCCCGACAAAATGCGTGTATTTTACACACCGCAAAGTGTTTTTGAATACCCCCCCCCCCCCTTGAAAAGCGTTTGGGCTATTTTTGAGTAGCAGTTGTTTGGGTTTTGTTGTGAAAACTTGGCAATCCTGATGCACCTTTACATAAAACAACAATGTAGTGTTTATTTATTTATTTATTTATTTATTGACATAAAAAGCATTTTGTTTAACACTTATTCAAGCGAGTTGTGCCCAGAGCTAAAGTTTAGCTGTTAAACTGTAAACACATGACATAACAAAACAATAATGGTGGACATGTTAGCTGAGTGCTAACGTGACTAACTGACAAAACAACAGAGTTTGTAAACCAAAATAAGTCTAAGTTACAGTCTTTATTATTAAATGAATTATTAAATTAAAGGAAATAGTGGGTTCACAGCGAATTATCAGAACTATTTCAGTAAGACAGTAATATTGTGGTTTACCAAGAAACCTAAAGCTGCACTAAGTATACATCACATATTAGCACAAAAAACGTGATATTTTTAGCACTCAATTGAAAATGTACACATAACATATCAATCGTACCTACAGGTTGTGGTGTCTAAATAAAGAAGATTAGAAGCCAAAGAAGATAAAAGCCAAGAATATATATTAATTTCTCCAAAAAAAGAAGAAAAAAAAAACACAAACCACAAACAAACATTTGAAAGGTAGTGTATTTATTTTTTATGATCTGTTTAAATATTTAATAATCAACCAAACAGTAAGATTGATTTTGCATTAATGATGACTGATATTCCCTCATGCACATACACTGTAGAACATAAAGAGTAGAGTGTGAAAATAACAGATAAAATGTTTTTGCAATCATAATTTGAATATGTATGTTTATGACTGTAGAAACACAAAAGCAAACTATGTTGTTTAATTTAAAACACCATCCCACATATATATACTATCTCCACCCACGTTATTTTGAAGTGGAGAGAGCAAACGCTTTGGTCAGAGAGCAACATTTGAAATTCAAATAGGAATCGATAAGTTGTGTTAAAGGCATATGTGTACATGTATGCCTCTTCAAAGTCATCAGAGGGTCACTTTGTGAGATAACAGCCCTGGGGAAGGTGGCGTCCGTGTGGATTTGAGTTAAATTTGATTTCGGGCTCTTAAAGTGGCACTTCAACATGCACAGGGTCTTTGTTTTATATTCTAAACTCTGTATTGATCCTTTCTTCTGTGGTCGGAGACTGTCTGGCACAAATCTGCAAGGGTTGGAATTTTATTTCCTGCAGATCGGAATCAATACATTATTAATTATCAATGTGGCACATGCAGTGGAGAGTGAACACCTACTAAACACTGGCAAAAAAACAACAACAACAAATGCTGGGCATGGAGGCTCACTGTTGCTGAAATAACAGAATCTGTGTGTGCAATAAAGTGCAAATGTTAATTATTACTCTTTGAAGTGAGCTGGTAAAAAAAAATGACAAAGTGTATATTGCATTATTTACTTTGTGTTATTTCTACTATAGAGGTACTGTTGTTCAGTCATGGTATCAGACAGTAAAATATGGTACTTCAAAGAACATCATGTCACATGGCCAAAAAACACAATATTTTCTTGGAACCACACCCAATTGAATTAAATCATTTAAATGAATTAAATGATTGTAATATATAAAAACATAATAGTTACATTCTAATATAAAATTATTATAAAAAGGTTTTATAATATTAATATAAGTAGGAATTTTACCTATCCATCTTATTCCGTATCCAACGCAGAAGTAAGCTTATAGGTGAAATGCCCATTTTATTACCCGCAATAGGGAAATAAGGAGAAGAATAACAACGTGCATTAAATGATCAAACTGTTTCCGCTACAAACCACTGTGTTCATAATTAAGACAATACATTAAAATAATATAGTAAGACACGCCAATTTGCAATATCAAGCAACAAAACAAGCCAGACTTATAAAATGTACAAATGGCCGCACCCACTCTTACGGAAAAAAATAAGGTGGATATGTCGAAAAATGTATTGATTTACAAAATCACTATAACACTACCACTCTCAGCCTTTTTGCCAGTTATAGACTGACATACAGGTTTTCTAGCTTGGAAATATAAAGTTTTAATTAGAACAGAGAAACTTTTATAATGAGCCCAAGAGCATGACAAATTTTAACAGTGTACCATTGTGAGAGGTGAGAATTTTAAATTTGGCAGTTTAGTGACACCTTTTACCTTAGCTTAATTTGTTTCTTTGTCTGCATCTGTCCACCTCATTTCTTTAATCGTTCAGGACACAGTGTTGTTATCCTCTGTTTGCATGCTTTTTTTAAGGTATGAAATGCTTGTGTAATTGAGATTCCAGAAACTTTGTCAAGAGTCACTAAATCGGCGATGAGGAATAAAATTAGATAGCTTCTGAGGATCTCTTTACTACACTACACTGCCCTACAAAGCAAAAAGGCAGTAACTACGCCTAGTGCAGAACTGAGAAAAATGACTTTAAAGTTATCCTGTCATCCAGCCTGTAATCCAATTACTGTACAAACGACTACCATTTTTCTACAAAACGACACACATTTGAGATAAGATATTTTGTCACATAACAAAGGATGCCTTGAATGTCATGAAAATGATAATAACTCATTTTTGACCAAAAATGCAGTTACTGCCTTTTTGCTTTGTAGGGCAGTACACTAATGCTAGTATTTATATGACAGTAAAAACATGTTTAATGTTAGAAAGAATTTATTTTAAATAAATTCTGTTCTTCTAAACTTTCTGTTGATCAAAAAATCCTGAAAACAGTTTGCACTTTAAAACATTAAGCAGCACAGCTTTCTTTAACATTAATATTTAACTTTATATATCTATTTGTATATCTATCTATATTTATATATATATATATATATCTTTAACTTTAATATTAAGAAATGTTTCTTAAGCAGCAAATCAGCATATTAGAATGATTTCTGAAGGACACTGAAGACTGGAGTAATGATACTAAAAAATTCAACTGCCATTACAGAAATAAGTTACATTTTAAAATATATTCAAGTAGAAAAGTTATATTTTAGTATTACTGTATTTTTGATCAAATAAATGAAACATTGTTGAACATAAGATTCTTTTCAAAATCTGTTCCAAACCCATAAGACCTTTGTTCATCTTCAGAAAACAAATTAAGATTTTTTTGATGAAATCTAAAAGCTTTCTGACCCTACATAGATAGCAATGCAACTACTATGTTCAAGGCACAGAAAGGTAATAAGGACATTCATTAAATAGTCTATGTGACATCAGTTTTTTGTCTTAAGAAAACAAAAATAGTGACTTTTTTTCAACTATTACTTCTCTTCCAGGTCAGTCTGCCACCATGGTATTCGCGTTGCTGTTTATGCAGGGTCAGAAAGGTCTCAGATTTCATTAAAAATATCTTAATTTGTCTTCCAAAAATGAACACAGGTCTTACAGTTTGGAACAGCATGAGGGTGAGCATTTTTGGATGAACTAGCCCTTCCACTTTAGTTTTTTCTAGGGCTGCCCTCGACCAAAGATTTTTTTTGGTGTACTAGTAGTCATTCATTTTAAGCATGTTTGTTAATAAACCATTTAAATCATAACGATGAGCTTTTAATTGGCTTCATAGCCTAATAAGCACTCAAGCACATAAATAACGCTTGCCCCAGCACACCAGCAGAAGTAATGATTATGGATGTCAGGATTAACATTTTAGTAGTTTATTGATAAACTAATGTTTTTTTTTCCGGCTTGAGATAAAGTCGGCGACACTGACTCGCCATCTCCGCAGTAGTGGATGCGCCTGTATGCATGTTTCATATGGATAACATAATCTGAGAATTTTTGTTTTCCATTTGAATTGGTTCATTTGAAAGTAGACATTTCGCTCTCTATATATTTTTCATGTTTGTAAGGTAAGTATACATATAGTTTGAGTTTCGCGTTTAAGTTCACTGAGTCCAAGATGGCAGAAAGCGCATCCTGTTTGCTTTCATTATTTTACAAAACCGCAATGTTTTGTTGCTATTGTGACTGCACACAAATAAACATAGAGTCTATACAGATTTGAAAGATGTATGACTCTTTTCTGTATGACCAACAATGACAGTATTTTAAGAGCAAGTGACCGCACAATCCCATCTGTCATGCAGTGAGCGCACTACTATTCAGTTTAGCGCACATTAGATTGAGCGGCCATGTAAAGTTGCTACTGCTTACATATTTCAAATGACTAATAAAACTTCGGTTGACCAAACCTCTTCTTGTCGACTAACGGTTAGTCGACTATTAGGTGGCAGCCCTATTTTTTTATACTGTATATTAAATATTGCATAATGTCTTGGTCGAAAGAGCAATTAATGTGTTTTTAGTCATTCTTCGATGATATTCTGTGTAAACAATGTGAGCTCAACCAATAATAAGACCTCCTATTTAGTCTGAAAAGTTTCCTTTAAGTGCCATCGTTACAGCTATGTGTTAACTGTGCTCCTATGAAAAGCCTCTGCTGAGTGGAAGCGAGCCATGCTGTGGAGGACTGTGTCAAAACATGTCATCATGTAAAGCAGAGTGGCAAATTTAAGTCAGTGAGCGAAAAGTCCTCTGCACATTCTCTGCTGTCTGCGAGGAACACATCACGTTGTGGGTGGAATGGATGCAGTGTGCTGAAAAGGTAACAGGTGGCTTCACATTTGCCAAGCATATCATTTATCGTCCCTCAGTGGCATTGATGCAGAGAAGGACTATTTTCATGTGAGAGGATCTGAAATAAGAGCAGTTGAAAAAAAAGTAAAGGGAAAAAGTTAATGTCTTTTAGTGTCCATACCATGCGCAGTTCGACAGTGAATACAATTCCATGAATTTGAATCCACGTTAATGCTGTTTTGAGGAATTGTCATGTCACATTTATTCTGTTAATAAATAAGGCTGATTGGATTAGTGTTGGTACCTTTTTTAAAGTAAGCATCAATGACTTTTGACAATTGTGCTGTTGTATTAAAGAAATGTTTGATTGTGTGTCCTCTCAGGAGTGAGCTGTGTGGATGAGTATGATGAGATGGCAGCTGTGTCAGAGTGTCTCCGGTGGGCCGGGCCGATGCCGTCACGCTTCAGGAGCTGCTGGGTTGCGTGCAGGGATGACTGCACCTTCAGTTCCTGGTCTAAATTTTCTGAATGCTCTGCCTGCGGGAGCCGACGAACCCGCAAACGCACACTAACAGGTGAGATCCTTTGAGAAAACTCACGGGGTGATTCGGAAAGTTGTGAAAATGTAACACAAGTTATGGCAGCTCCACACTTTATGTGCTAATTACACAAATGGGAAAATGCTATGAGGCTGGAGCACAAGGGATTAAGCCACTGTGCTCTTTAGCAAGCTATGTACCTCCTCGTTGATCCAAGAGGTTGTGACTTTAGCTTTATCTAGACTGAGTTCTCTTTTGCAGCTTATTTTGCTTGACCAGTCAAATACACACAAAAATATATCAGTTTTGGTCAGAATTTATATAAACGCAGTTGCTTATATTCTAAGTAAATGTAAACAGTTGGGAAAAAAATGGATATGTATCAATATACTTGATCAGTTGCATGAGGTCTTAAAGTGACAGCAGCCTAATACTGTATACGTGCTGCAAAAACTGTATTATAATATGTATTTCTTTATCATGAAATTAAATTACCTGTGTCATGAAAAGATTTTGGTCATACTACCCACCCCAATTATGGAGAAAATAAATAAACAATATTAAAAAAGGTCAGAAAGTGTCAATAGAAAGAAATACACCTCATTTTCTAATGAGACATTTGACACTTATACCATATTTATACTTTACTATTTCTCAATTATTTTACTTGTTAATTCCAGATTTATTTTTTTACTTTATTATTTACTTACACTATCAGTCAAAAGTTTTTGAAGAGTAAGATTTTTTTTTGAAGATTTTTTCTATTCATCAAAGAATCCTGAAACGTTTTAAAATATTAGTAATAATAATAATTAAATAATATATAAATAATAAAATAAAAATAATAAATAATAAAACATATTAAACAGCAAATCAGCCTATTAGAATGATTTCTGAAGGATCATGTGACACTGAAGAATGGAGTAATGATGCTGAAAATTTAGCTGACCACAGTGTGGGGCCGCATTTCAGGGCCCAGTTTATGGCAAGGGCCCCTCCCTGGCCACAATAGTGGACAAAGGTTTGCTACATTTTGATTGGATCTTGGTGGACTGACATAAGCAAACTGTCCAACGCCATCAGATAAGGATGCCAGGACAACTGCCAGACACCTCTTTGAGGGCATGAAGAAGACCTTTGGTACAAAACCCGGGAAGGACAGAACTTCCTATTGGTCAAGATGCAGTTCTGCCCTCCACCCACCTTGAGACTGCTTCCTAAGGTTTGGTCCTGTGACGGTCATAAAAATTCCTTAGGATCTCCAGACGCAGCAGCAATGGGTGAAACAAAGAGAGATCACTATGAGATCACTAGATCATAACTATGTTTTCAAACCTTGAACTGATGCGAACCATAACACACACATCTGATACTTATTCAGAGAAATAAGTATTCTCACTGACAGCGATGTGTAGTGCAACATCTTACACAAACTCAGCTGTAATTTAATTTAATTCATTTATATTTGTAAATGTAGATATACATGTTTGAGTAAATAAAAAATAATTATTTATGTATTATTATAAAAAAGTAAACGTATAAATGTATACATATATGGTATAAATTAGTTTGTCTCACTGGAAAATATTTGTTATATTAATAAATCTGATCCTGTGTAAAAAAAAAAAAAAACGTTATGAAGAAAAAAATACTTTAAATTATCATGTAGGTACTGTATTTGTGTTTTGATGTGCACTGGCATGTTTTATCAAATAGTTGTCACTTCCCTCAGGAAATAGAAGAACAAGGTTAATTATATTCATTTCTTACAGTCAGCAGAGTGTTTGTTTAGTGCTTAGAATGGAAAAGTCACACAACAAAACAAATACTGTGACAGTGAATAAACTAAATCCTTATACCGTAGCAAGTCGATAAGCTTGTTTATATCCCGACAAGGTCGGGTACAAATTAGTGGCGTATTTGTAAAATCCTTTGAGAGCTAGTGCCAAGAGGTACAATGGCTTCTACAGTGTCACAATTGTAGTATCACTTGAGGGATATCATTTTAACAAAGGGAGTAAGCTGACAGACAAGTCAGCTTTAGTATATTCCTTAGCTGAGCATAATCAGCTAAAGCTAGAGGGAAAAAAATGGTTTTGGAAAAGGAAGTCAGTTAAAGTAAACTTTGTGTTCAGTGCTCCAGTTGGCTCCATTGAGGAGAATTGACGTTAATTATTTCATTAACTATCCTCTCCTGCTTTCCTTTAGCGTTACTGCACCTACCCAACATATTTTGACAGTCCTGTCTATCATCAGAGATCAGAGACCTGCTGTGAACTGCTCTACGGGCAAATTTTAGAGCTGCCTGTTAGGGAATTACTGCAGTGCTTTCTCCTTTAGTTAGTTTGTTCGCATAAAAATCATGATTGGCTCTCATTAAGATCCTGCACGTCTCACGATGTGACGTATTGACTGTGTCAGATCAATTTTCAAAGGCTTTCTCACCTCACACTTTTAGGAAATCCCACATCAAAGGTGATCACACGCTAAAACGTCAGATTTCGACATAGAAATTCAAGAGCATTAAAAAAATCTGAAATGAAGCCTGAAAATTGCAAGCTAAGATTGTGCTTCTTGCTTAATCGAATGCACAGTATCCAGCAGGTGATTTCTGGAGGTGTCATCAATAATAAATGGCCACTGTGGAAAGTGTGTGTGTGTGTGTGTGTGTGTGTGTGTGTGTGTGTGTGTGTGTGTGTGTGTGTGTGTTTTATATACATATGCACATACTCTCACACATGCAGAGAAAGCAGAGAGCAGATTGTCAGTGAGGCTGCAGTGTACTGACAGAGATTTCACACTGCTCGAGCTGTTTTCTATCACTGACCGCCTCTGTACACCAAAAACAGATGGAGGCTGGCAAACACTTCTCTGGAAGCTTCTGGACACCAGTGAGAGTGTGAGTTTCCCTTTGCCTCTAGCTCAGTCTCTGTGTCCATCTCACTCAGTTTCTCTATATACTGTATATAGAGTCCTGCTGTGAGACAGTTAGATAGCTAGAATGTTTATGAGGGAGTCAAAGAATCATTCCCTCAACAGATTTGTTTAAACCACACTGATTTATTCGGAAATAAAACAAGTGACTGTTTTTATTAAATTATTCAGTTAGTTATTTAATTATTTATTCAACCGATTTATTCATAAACAGGATTTATTCTATGCAGATTTATTTGGGTTCAGATCTGTTGTGTGTTACTCTTGCTCAGGGACACTCAACCAGTGGTGGATGAAGTACTTGGATAACGATATAAAAATCTCACGATACGATAATATTGTCATATAAAGTCCACAATACAATATTTATTGGGATATTTAAAAAAGACAAATGAAGACTTTTTGTACATTTTCGAGTTAAATTCTTCTATCTAATGCACTTTGAGAGTTCAAAATTAAGAGCTCCAACCCATGTTCTTAACTAAGAAAACAGCATGTTTGCGAATGCGTTTTTACATCATGTTCACTTTTGTTCATACTATCTGGTAAGTTTAGGTGTAGTGCAGATGGTTATTTTAAAATGTCACCGAGCATTAAAAATTATTGCACCACTCAACGGACATTGACTGCAGTGACAAAACCAATGTCACATAAAACGTACCGTATGTATGTATGTATGTTCATCTGTTCTGGGGAAACTCTTTTAGCACCACTCAGTGGACATTTCACATCAAATATGTCACGAAACGTAAATGGAGCTACATATTTTGCATCTTGCATAAAAGTTCCCACAGGTACGTGTTCGTCATGAGATCAGGTTGGATTTCACACTCAATCACGGCGTCATCAAACTATGCCTTTGTTTTTTTGTTTGTTTGTTTTGAGTATGGCAAAAAGTACGTACTGTACCTTTAAGTGTTATAAATAAATATATAAATGTCTGTTTTGTCATTTTAACTAAAATACTTTTATATTGTGTTATATTGTATTAAGTGTGAAAAGTCTGATATTATGCTTTAAAATGTAATCAAGTAATACTTTCTCAAAATGAAAATACTCACAAACATAGACAACAAAGTGCAGATACTTCAAAAATGTGCTTCAGTACAGTAACAAGTCCACCACTGCGCTCAACAATTCTGCTTTGGCATCATTTGGAACTGTTTTCATTGGCAACATAGTGTCTAAAATGTAATTATGCTCATTAATAAAGGGGGAATTCACTGCTGGCATACTTGGCTATATTTTTTTTAATCAGCGCTATGTAGGGAAAACAGAGAAAATGGATATGGATTTATTATTCCAGCTAACTGTCTATGGTGGGAATACAAACCAGAAATTCGATCTGTACTTTTAACAAAATCCCCGGAGCTGTCAAAAGTCTGCCGGATGATGCAAAATGACACATTTTGCATCATCCAGCAAACTTTTGCTGACAAATAAACATGGATATCTGAGTGCAGGTAACATGGAGAAAGAGTACCCAATTGTTTACATGCACTAACAACATATTAGCAATACAAAGTTGGTTGAAAATTGGCAAACTTATTCTGTAACTATCTTTTGAACAGTTAGAAGATCCTAAACACTTGCTCATATAGTATTTGTTAATTATTGTACAAACCTGAAATACATTAATCTGTATCCTTATATGTATATGAAAAATAAATCCATACACATAAATCCCAGCAACAAGTACTCCTGGTTTTCTTGGTTGACCCCCTGACCCCCAAAGCTGTCTAATCATATATTCTTTGACACAGTCTAATTTAGCTTTTGAATCCTCCAGAGATTGACTGAATCCACTGAGTATTGCATCACGTTTGATGATGATCTTTCATCAGCATTATCTTAAAAGCTTTAGCTGTCAGCAAAACCACACCAATCTCATTGATGCAACACAGCAGAATCCTTCAGTCAGACAACAAAACGCAAAAAGCTTCTGAATCCAGTACATCAAAGCGTTATATTTCAGAGCTCTTGAGCTTGACCATGCATAATTGTCCAGTGCGGCCCACAGGTTTGACAGGCTGATGTAATTATGCTTGACAGGTTTGAGGACCCTGTTGAACGCTGGTTTTTAGTGTCGGTGACAGCAGTCTAAAAAGGAGCATCTCTCCTCACGGACAGATCCTTTTATTTATATAACCTAATAATATTCATCATGTCTAATGGACATGACTAATTTGAAATGTTCCAGGAAGTGAAGTGTGCAAAGAGGAACTAATAGCCTCTTAAACAGAACTCTTTATGATGTGAAATCTATTCATTTCTCTCCTCATTAGATAAATTAGATGTATATGGTCCACTGAACATGAGAGTGCTGCGGGTCTATGTTTGTATATTTAAAAATAAAGAACGCGAGAGAGAGAAAGGAGCAATGTGGTCTTCGCATTATATGATTTTTGATGGAGTTATACCTTTATGCTAAATATTTAATACTAGTGGATAAATTGAATACTTGCTATAGCTTATTTGGTCATCTAAAAATATAAATTCTGTCATCATTTACCTTCACCTTCATGTTGTTCCAAACCCGTGAGACTTACTTCCGACTTTGAAATGAAACCTGAGAGATTTTTGTCCTTCTTTTGAAAGTGTCACATAAGCACGTTTGAGCTTCATTAAGAACCTGTGAGGTTTGTTCTTGCGTGTCAAGCAATTCAAATTCGGCTTCTGTTTAACATGCTCGATTAGCTTTATGTATGTGCCTTGGTGTTTGTCTGTGAAACAACCAAATTGGAAATTTGTTGCGTCATAGTTTTTGGTGAATGGACTTTCAATGGAGGGACAGAAATATATCAGGTTTCGTTAAAAATATCTTTAATTGTGTTTTGAAGATGACTGAAAGTCTTGTGGGTTTGTAATGAGATTATGATGAGTAATTCTAGCTTGCTTCCTAATCCACTTGTCTAATAAACCTGGCATTGTATATTACAATTATTGTTGGTTCTGTGACAAATGGCTTGTGTTCCTCTTTTGTATGTTGCTTTGGATAAAAGTGTCTGCTAAATGTGTAAATGTAAATGAGTAATTGATGGCAGAATTTTAATTTTGGTGTAAAATAATCTTTTAAAATGAATTATTTAAAATGAACATTTTAAGCATTTAGCATAAGCATCTAAAACAGCTTGAAAGTTGTGATTAAAATGAAGGTATGTGATTTTATTAGTTCAGGTATTCCCTGGGAATCAAAATCAGACAGTACAGCACATGGTAAGCTTTCTAAACAAATGTTGCTAAATAGCACCAAAATTGGTTCATTGACTTGTAATCATATGGAAACCACTTTAAGTGCTGTACACTTACTAGATGCTATACAGCACCTTTGTCAAATGGTGCTATGTAAAACCATAATAGGAGCCCCATTCTCCTCCTTAGATTTTAGATGTTACTCCACTCTCAAATGTTTGCTATGAATGGAAATTCACTACAATTGGCAAACGCTGTTTTGAATCACTTTTCTGATGCTTTATGCTTTTCTGAGGTCAAAAAGTCTTGTGTGTGGGCCCTGGAAGGTTTCCTTATAAGGGGCCTTGTGGGCAAAAAGGTTAAGAATGTTATCTCTTAGGATATACACTGTATTTTAAAGTCATTTCCAATCCTTTCCCCAACTAAACAAAGAGACTTCATTCTTAAAAATAAAGGTGCTTCATGATGCCATAGAAGAAACTTTTTTGTCTAAATGGTTCCATAAAGATCCTTTAACATCTGAAGAACTTTTCTGTTTCACAAAAGGTTCTTTGTGGCAAAAGAAGGTTCTTCAGATTATAAAAGGGTAAGAAAGAGATGGTTCTTTAAAGAACCTTTGACTGAATGGTTCTTTGTGAAACCAAAAATGGTCTTTTCTTTATTTTTAAGGGTGTAAGAGAGAATTAGAGAGCTGTTAAAGAACGATTCAGGGGCTTAACAGGTTCTTTGTATGGCACTGGTGCTATATAGCTCCTTAACAACCCCCGAATAACTGCTGAGGAACTGCTGAAGAATCATTTTTGTGTGTGTGTGTGTGTGTGTGTGTGTGTGTGTACATGGTAACATCATGTAGTAAGTGTGCTGCTCTTGAAGCTTTATTACATGTTGGGCAGGGTTGGGTCCCCCCAAAAGTCCTAGCACAGTTTGAACTCTGACCAGATGTCTTTGAGAACAAAATCCACACCAAATGGACTTCTGATCTTGACAATCCATTCATTGGTTATTTCAGAACCGATCCTCCATCCGTTTCTAATTCTGCTCCTGGAGGGTCGGCCTTTTGCAAACATTGCAACATCCTAACTCCAATATGCGCCTGAAAGTTTCTAGTAACCCTGAAGACCTCGATTAGCTGCTTCAGGTGTGTTTATTTAGAGTTGGAGCTGAACTCTGCAGGACACGTCTGCTCTATCATATATATTGTGCTGAAAGACCGGCATGTTTGCTTGAAGTTATTCTGTGACTCCTGCTCGCGTCACTAAGCGTTTCCATTTCAGTCTACTCAGAATAGTTCTCTAATCGTTCCCTGGGGATGTTTGCAGTGGCACTTAGCAGTCCACAGTTGACAGCAGAATGAATAATGGTCCAGTTATCCAGACATCATTAATGTTTTAATAATTTTCAAAGACAGATAAGTATATTACACACATGAGCTCCCAGATTGCAGTCTGAATGTTTCATCCAAATGGCACCTAAAATTCAGATGACTAGTCTCTGTTATTTATTGCTCCCTCTCTCTTGTTCCATCTTTCTTTCTGACTCTCCATCTATTTTATCACCATTTTCAGGTCGGAGCCGGAAACAGGACCGCTGCCAGCGGGAAGACTTGTACCCTCTGGTGGAGTCCGAGCCCTGTCCGTGTGAGGAGTTTGCTTCTCAGCCTTATGGTAATTGGTCATCTTGTATCCTATCGGAGACTCCAGCCCATGGATCCCTCCAGGGTTGGAGGGGTCGCCGAGAGGTGCGTGACTGCGGTCAGGGTTGGCGTTATCGAGCAGTGGCCTGTCTGGACCACGAAGCCCACTTGGTTAGCCCAGACCTCTGCAGTGAATCAGGTTTGTCTACTCAATTCCTCTCTTTCTCTCTCTCAATAAAGAGCCAAGTAATTTTTCCTCCGCTGGGAAGGCAAGCAGTCATTAGTCAAATAGGAAGCTGTGGGGTGCCCTGAACTGTCAGTGTAAATTAGACAGAGGTCTCAGCATCGGCACCAGGTGTTTCCGCTAACGTTGTTAGCGTGATGTTGAATGGCAGGGGCTCGGCCGCTCTGATTGCTCGACATGCTCTTTCACAGGTCTGGTGGAAGAGGTCTGCCACGTACCCTGCCCTCTGGACTGCAAGCTGAGCGACTGGTCGCCATGGTCGGCCTGCAGCGCCTCCTGTGGCAGCGGGCTGAAAATCAGATCCAAATGGCTCCGGGAGAAGCCGTTCAACGGCGGGCGGCCTTGCCCCAAACTAGACCTGAAAAATCAGGTGAGATGTGCGCTCCCAATAGGGAAATAGTATCTCTGTGGGCTTCCACCGCCATATGGTGGATCATCAGTGAGAAACGAGTAATGAGAATCGTTAGGGTCTATGATCGCTGGCATCATGATTCAGATAATCGCTCATGTAAACGCTCATGTTTCATTTAGGGCCTTTAACACATCCGTTTTTATTGAACGCCTGAAATACCCCCGACGGAATATATTTAAGCCGCCTAGAGATACATTTTGCATTTTCAGCACGGTTAACATTCAACTCATTACCATTTCACCGGTTAATGCATGCCTCTTCATTAAGTGCAGTTTACCAAACGCACTACAGCCTCGAAGCTAAAATATGAACAAACACAATCTCCTCGTCCTTTAAATAGTTTGTCTCTCACAGCGAGACAGCACAAAGGTGCTAACAAGTGTCCGTGTAAATACTCTTCCTGATTGCTGTAGATTTGTGCTCTTTACAGAAAAACATGGCCATTAGCGCAGACTGTCTTTTTTGTGACCTCTCCTCTCCTCCTTTCGCCGTCAGCTAGTTAGGACAGTTTGTACAAGTGTTGTGTTAAACGCTGTTGATCGAGCATGTGTCTTTATCTCGCTAAAGCACACATACAGGTAGCATACTGTTTGGTTCTGGTGATAGAAATGCTCATTTGGTCAATAATAATGTGTTTTATGCATTAGTAAGGACCTTGTTTGAGTTTGAAAAAAGAATAGCATAAGGAAGGTGCATTGGTCTACGAGTGCATTTTGCGACAGCTTGCTCCCAGATGGGTCTCGCTTTAAAGGGAAATGATATTATAAATGTGCTGTGTGTGCTGGAACGGGTTGCAGAGGACACACTGGTTTCTAGAGGTCAGTATGCAGATGAAGCAGTGTGCGTGAAAAATATTCAAATGCATTCTTTTGCTGCTGTGTGTACAGATGGTTAAGTGCCTACTAACAACTTTTATGGACCCACTGTTTAACAGGACTCAAAATACCCCCTCGCTAAAGGCAGAGTTTGCCTTGGCTAATGCCCCCTCCAGTCTTTTGGGGAGATGAACTCTCACTGTTAACATTTTGCAAACGGCCGCTCTGTGGTCTTGGCAGACAGGCTGTGCAGCTGGCGGGTTTTGAAGGGGCCCACTCTGCAAAGGTGTGGAGATTGAGATTTCTTCATAAGTGTAGTAGAAAGTCACCAGCAAAGCCACAGCGGATTTGTGTGTATGTGTGAATGTGTTTGAGTTCGAGAGAGACCCTGATGAAAATTGTATCACTCTGAGGATGCCCTTTTATAGCTCAGAAGACTTAATGGAGTTCTCAGAAGGGTTTGATGGGAAGTGTTGGAGTTCATATTGAAATCTCTGAATTTTGAATGCAGTCTTTGGTATCTTGGTATATCTGAGCACATTTATTGGTTGGATCTTTTCTGATTCTGAAACTGAAGAGAAAACTACATTTTTTCTTGACACTTTCATGCATTTGGCAGACGCTTTTATGCAAAGTGACACAGCATTCAATATAACATTTTATCAGTTCATGCATTCCTTGGGAATCGAGCCCATGACCTTGGTGTTGCAGCACAACTTTCCACTTGCTCTTATCTGAATAGTGATGCATCAAAATGAAAATTCTTGACCAATATTGAAACTTCAGAATACTCTGGGCTGAAACTGAAAACGCTGGCCGTTTTAAAGAAGCCTTTTGAAACAGAGGGTTGAGAGATATTTCCACTTTCCATGTATTACATGACTATTTTATTTAAAAGAGGACCTATTATGCCCCTTTTTACAACATGTAAAATACGTTTCTGATGTCCCCAGAGAGTGTATGTGAAGTTTTAGCTCAAAATACCCGACAGATAATTTTTTATAGCTGATTAAAATGTTCACTTTTAGGAAATGAGCTAAAACGTGCCATTTTTGTGTTTGTTCCTTTAAATGCAAATGAGCAGGTGCTCCCTGCCACCTTTTTCAGAAGACGGTTGAGCTTCAAGAGTTGGCAAAAGTAAGTTAAGCCTTATGTTCTGGTTATGTTCGAACCAGAATCGGTTTAAAAGTCAAGTCATCTGATTGTACTGTGCATAATAAATTTGCGTTTAGGAATTACACAGACGGAGAGCACGGTTCAATAAAAAAAACAAAAAACATAGCTGGTCTCATGGTGTCATCGCGTGCCATCACATACATTATAAGTCCCACTTGTGATTATGAGCTTGACAAATTCAAGCGGTCGACTCCACATTGCTTTCATAAGCAGTTTCATATGCACCTACACATTCCTGTTTACGATCATTCTGGTAGCACATGAAGGCAGCATCAGTAAAAACAGGCAGAGACAATGGTAGCTTTAGCAACATTAGCCAGAGTGCTGAGAAGCTCTTTCAGAAAGGCAATTTGGAAAACAAACGTTTGATACTTACTTTGTCTGGAGTTGACATTTGTGCACAAAGCGTTGGTATTGATCCCTAAACACATAGGTGACTTTACAGATTTTTTCTGGGACATTTCCTTCAAAAATGAAATTTAAGCAGTGTCCTCAGCGGCTCAGATGGAGGGAGTCTATGGAGACTCCTATATTCGTTGATGCATCCCAAAACACGACACTTGTAATGCCTTTTTGGTGCTGACATTGTATATCTCAAGCAGCTATAGCAGGAAAACAGTAATGGCAGACTGCTGCTTCTTACGCAGGGCAGTGTCTTTGCTAATAGGTGCAGAGATTGTCACAAATGGGCGGGACTTTTTGAAAACACGATTCCAGATTTCTCTGGAAATCTGGAATTGTGCTTTCAGAAAGACTGTTTATGTTTTATTGGGCTTATAAATAAATGAGAGGTAGGATTTTTACCATTATTGGCTGGTTGTTTTCACACACTGCAGCCACACAACTGTGCTCAAACACCTTATAAAAGTAATTTTTTCCATAATAGGTCTCCTTTAAATAGCATTTTACTGTTTGTGCCAGCCACATGCTACACGTGTGCACTAAATGATTATTATCGTTAGAAATGAATCAGTATTAATGTGAAAATAAATGTTTTTAATGCACAATGGAAAACCTTAATTTGCAATTGTGCTGGAAGTCATTATGCTTCTTTAGACTTTAGAGAATTTTATCCACAATACTCTGAGAGATGCACACGTCTCAACAGCTGCATACATGACCTCTTTTGCAATCATATATCATCTATCAACACTCAGTGTTTACATTAAATGTAATTAAGCTGGCATTGTTTCATGTCTGTTTTGTCCTTGTAAATGATTTTTTAATGAGATTTTAAAGCTGCAGGGTTTTTTTCTTTTCAGATGTTCATTGTACATCTCCAGTAGTGAGATTTTTGGCCAAAAATGTTTGATGGCTAAAATGTTGTACATCCCTTCAGAGGCTACAGACAAAGTTACATGTTTCCCAGAAGACAAAATAAGTTAAATTTACCCTGATCTTCAAATTCAGAAAGTTTTCACCCCCCTCAGCTCTTAATGCACCATGTTTCCTTCTGAAGCATCAGTGAGCATTTGAACCTTCTGTAATAGTTGCATATGAGTCCCTCAGTTGTCCTCAGTGTGAAAAGATGGATCACAAAATCATACAGTCATTGCTGGAAAGGATTCAAATACACAAAAATGCTGGAAAACCAAAGAATTTGTGGGACCTGGAGGATTTTTTGGTAGAACAGCAGGCAGTTTAACTGTTCAGGACAAACACAGGACTCATGAACAACTATCACTAAACAAAAAAGCACAGCTGTGAATCATTCAAGTAACAACACAGTGCTAAGAATCAAGGGGATGTAAACTTTTGAGTTATTTTTTTAAATTCTACAAAATAACATGCATTTTGTATGATCCCTCTTATTTTGGTAAAATAATTAACATTTTGCAGATTCTGAAATGGTAATGTAAACTGTTGACCTCAACTGTATGTGCTATATATTTTATTTTGGGATTTGGGATTTAGCTTTTCTAAAGGCTAGAGATTAAGTCAGAGAGTGTAGGAAAGCAAAGTAAATGTCTTTGTGTTGAAACTACTGGTCCAAAAACAATCGAAACCCTTATTAGTGGAGTTTATGGTTCGGAGCGGCATGCTCAAAGCATTCAAGGTGTAATTCAAGACTGGCAAACATTTTGCTAAAAAATAAAGTTGTGCGCAATCAACACTTGAATTGAAATTTTAGTATTGTCACATCAAATCTTTTCCAGCAGATCAGATTTTTTTTTTTGTCTGGAGTGGGCTTTGATGTCGTATTCTCTTTAAGTAAATTGTTTGGAGCAGGACTAGGTAAGGAAACTTTGTTAACACGCCACGTTCCTTGTGAGCTTTGGCTTGTTATGTGTCTTTGATAATCTGTCTCAGGCTGTCTGGCCTCTACCTTTAACAAGCAATCCTCACTTTCCCCAGTGCGGCTTTCTGCCGGGAGTCAAAGAGCAGGGCAGCGCTCTGCATTCATTCATTATTTAGACTTTCAGGTATTACAGGCTCGGAGAGGCCTGTCACAATCACTAGATTGTTCCAGCTCCCTTTCGGACTAGTAAACAGCTGACCGTGTTCAAGACCAGAGCTGTCTTTCCACCACTTATCTATTGATCGGCTGTCTGTCTCACCCTATAAGGACACAACATGAATGCAGGGCTGGAGCGCCTTCTTCCTGTCGCTCATAGCTGTTAGTGAGAACCCAACGCTCTAGCTTTTCTTTCTCCTTCTTGGGAGGACAACTTATTTAAGCCGCGTTGCAGCTTACCACACATCAATCGAGGACGTGCAGCGTTCCATCTCATTATGCCGATAAATGCAGATGATTCTGACCGTCTTTGCCCTGTGATTGTCTGCAGTAAGCCGCGCCGATGGGAGATGGGATGATGCGCGACCTTCTCCAGATGTTTCCTCTCGCGCCGTTCCCCACAGTGAGTCACTCGACAGAGATGAGATTGATATTCTTATCTCGCCTCCTCACGCTGTACCGATGATCAGCCACTGTGACGGGAGCAGGAGGAGGTTGTGCGTGAAGGGATGTCGTCCCTGTGCTGTGTCTTACTACTGATCTGAAAATTGAACTGTGCGGGAACTGGCCACATTAGTGACACACACTTCAGATTCTGAATAACCACCGTAAACATGTACACTACCAGTCGAATGTTTTCAAAGAATTCTCTTCTGCTCACCAAGCCTGCATTTATTCGATCCAAAACACAGTAAAATCAGTAATATTGTGAAATATTTGTACAATTTAAAATAACTGTTTTCTATTTGAATATTTTTTTAAATGTAATTTATTCCTGTGATCAAAGCTACATTTTCAGCATCATTACTCCAGTCTTTAGTGTCACATGATCCTAATATGCTGGTTTGCTGTTCAGGAAACATTTATTATTTTATCATCAATATTTAAAACAGTTGGGTACATTTTTTCTCAGGATTCTTTGATGAATAGAAAGATCCAAAGATCAGCATTCATCTGAAATAAAAAGCTTTTGTAACATTAAACACTATACCATTCAAAGCTTTTGGGAAAGACATTATATGATGCTAAAAATTCAGCTTTGAAATCACAGAAATAAATTACATTTCAAATAGAAAACTGTTATTTTAAATAGTAAAAATATTTCTAAATTTTACTTTTTTTTTGCTGTACTTTGGATCAAATAAATGTAGCCTTGGTAAGCAGAAGAGACTAATTAAAAAAAAAAAAAAACATTAAAAATCTTCCTGTTCAAAAACTTTTGACTGGTAGTGTATTAAAGGGTTAGTTCACCCAAAAAAAGAAAATTCTGTCATCAATTACTCACCCTCATGTCGTTCTAAACCTGGAAGACCTTAATTCGTCTTCGAAACACAAACTAAGATATTTTTGATAAAATCCAAGAGCTTTCTGACCCTCCAGGCTTGTCTTACTTAGTATTTTTGTCTTGTTTCTAGTCAAAATATCTAAAAATTCTTAAATTGAGATTCATTTACTAAGCAAGCAAAATGTCGCAAGGGGTGAAAAAATAAATTAAGTGCGTTTTTCTTAAAACAAGTAAAATTATCTGCCAGTGCGGTAAGTAAAATACTCTTGTTCTAAGAATATTTGACTTACCCCACTGGCAGATAATTTTACTTGTTTTATGCAAAATTTACTTAATTTAGTTGCTCCCCCCTGGAAACAAGACTAAATATCTTACGTCATTTTTTATTTATCCACTAAATGCATCTCAATTTAAGAATTTTTAGATATTTTGACTAGAAACAAGACAAAAATACTAAGTAAGACACCACGTTCAAGGCCCAGAAAGGTAGTAAGGACATCATTAAAATAGTCCGTGTGACATCAACGGTTCAACCGTAATCTTATGAAGCTGCAAGAACACCTTTTGTGTGCAAAGGAAACAAATATAATGACTTTTTTTCAACATTTTCTTCTGTTCCGTGTTACGTTTCGAGAGTACCACAACGTATGCGTACCTTTCTGGGCCTTGATCGTGGTAGTACTGTTGCTGTCTATGCAGGGTCAGAAAGCTCTCGGATTTCATCAAAAATATCTTAATTTGTGTTCTGAAGATGAACAAAGGTCTTAGGGGTTTGGAATGACATGGGGGTGAGTAATTAATGACAGAATTTTCATTTTTGAGTGAACTAACCCACATTTCACTCAAAACACATTCTTTTCATGAAACACAAATGAAGTTATTTAGCAGAATGCACAGGCTGCTCTTTTCCAAATAATGAAATTAGATGGACCTTTGAACATAAGCTCTAAGAAGGATGTATGGATAGATATTCACTTGGTTTTCTCTTGAATTTATTGTAGATTATTACATGACATGGCTTTTTAAACACTCCCTGTTTAGTCATTGACTGACCATGCAAGACAGCTGTCTTTGGTTTTGAACAGCATTTTTATCGGTTGCTTGAACAAGATTTGAGAGCACTTCTGTAACATTGATATTTCCTCGCTCCACTTATAAATAACTTAAGTACTTTATTACAGTGCCGTGCATAACAGTATGAACTTCACAAATATGACTTATTCTCATTTGTGTAAAATAGTCCATGCTTCTGAATTGCTAGTGACATGTCATTTTCTGGCTCTTACTTTAATGTGTAGGACCCTAATTACTAAGTGTGGAAAATGTTGATGTTTCTATCAGATGCAACAGATGCAGTTCTCCTCAGGGCTGGTGCAGTCTCCGCAGCAGTTTGAAGTCTGTTTTACCCGCAGCGGAGGGCTCGGTGCGAGATTCGCTGTGTAAAGAACATTCTTCTTGCCCACCTCCAGAGCTGGGTACCATATGGTAGCCATCATGTGCGCTGAGGCAGACTGTTCTGCTGATGAGATGAGCCTGTGTTCACCAGGCTTGCATAATTTAACAACCTCTGTAAATCTGTGCTTAGAAACCAATCTCCCTATAAAGCATTTCTGCCTCTCCCACAGCTTTTAAATGAAGCACGTCTTTAGCTCTGAAGTAGACTTTTAGAAACCATCTTGTCATGCTTTTGTATGCTGTGACTGCTCTGCACAATGATATGCACTACAGCGTCGGGAAATAGGATGGAGTTTGTTGTTAAACCTCACAAAGACATTATACTTCTGCGCACACAGATTTTTATCGTATTACAGCATGTTACTATTATAATCAGATTTGTTTACAAAGCTACCTGTTGTTGGCTGCATGGTGCAGTGCTTAACATTCATGTTTGTAATATATTGAACTGTGGGGCTTACACAGATAATCATCTGTGTGTTTTGTGTTTTCCTTCTCTCTAATTTGCAATACGTATAATTATGGCGCTTTTCCACTACACAGTACCAGCTCGCCTCGGCTCGACTCGACTCGGCTCGGCTCGGCTCGACTCGGCTCTGTTTGGTTTTCCACTGTGTAAAAGTTGTACCTGTACCTCTACAATAGTACCTGGTTTGTCATAGCGACGCTGCAGGAAACTGCCGTGATGTAATCTTCTACGCGACACACACCCGCTGTCTGCACCTCCTCGTTTGACCACGGCGTATTCTTCCGAGTTGCCATAATATGTAATGGATTGGATATGTCACGCAATCTCTGGCCAAACTTTTTAAAAATGGTGGGGTTATTCTGGATACTATTGCTGGCGCGTGCAATGATGACGCAGTGAATAGTGACGATTCTCTCTGACCAATCAGCAGTCTGCTGTGTTTTCACGTCACATTTAGTATCGCCTCAGCTCGCCTGGAACCTCGCCGGAGGTGGTACGAAAAAAAGTACCTGGAAGCCGGTACAGGTACAACTTTTACACAGTGGAAAACCAAACAGAGCCGAGTCGAGTCGAGCCGAGGCGAGCTGAGGCGAGCTGGTACTATGTAGTGGAAAAGCGCCATTAGTAGTTAAATTGAAACTTGCGCTGAAATTATTTTCAATCATTTTTTCAAAGAGACTATCGATATAAAAGAAGCCTGCTGACTACCCTTTCCTTTTAAATATTATAGAATCGTACAGATATTTCTAGAAATAGTGTTTGAACTGGCACCTATTGAAATTAGTGCTGTATTATATAAATAGACTCATGTTTAAATGTGCATTTCATTGTATTTAATAAGCAAAAAAGTATTTTAAACCATTTTTTTGAATGGTAGGATAGATGAATTACTTAGTATTATTATATTTAATATATTATAATGTGGTAATCATTTATTGATGATGTTTAATTCAGAATTAGCACTCGTTTTTGATGACTTGTTCTGATCTTATGACAACATTGAACTTGGTTTACAGAAATAAGCCTGTATAAATGGGAATAAATGATGTCAAAATTAATAATTTAATTAAGGTGTGCTGCAGAACTTGTTTGACTAATGAAGTCCCTTTGTTTGAGTTACAATTCAGTAAATCTTTCTGTAATTCCATTTTAATATTCAGCATCCTGTCTTTCGTGGCAAATTCTGTTTGGGTTCACACTAATAAATTGAAAGGAAACCAATCATTAAATTCAGAATTTTTGTGTAAAAGGTTATAGTGACTCTCCTTGAGTCTGTTTACCCTTGGTGTGATTGTAGAAATCTATCAGATTGGGGGTTCGTATAAAGGAGGGCTCTTGAGACTGACCGGATAAAAGTGTGTGACATTTTCTTTTGTTAACTGGAAACGAGTGAAAATAAGCAGACGAAGGCTGCTCTCCCCCTCACTGCCACCTCCATAATTGGTGCAGAGTTCAGCCACTTACAGATGATGATATGTGTCACAGTTTTCAAGTGCATTTCGGGCAAAATGTGTTGCTGCTTGCCGGTTATGGCCATAACTGCGGTGCTCTGCCCCCGTGCTGAAACAATCACAGCTTCCTTTATTGAATACAACAAAATCGATACGTTTTTCATTTAGGCTTTGCGTGTATATCTAGCATTTCCAACTGTGGAAAAATGTACTGTATTTGTGCCGAGTGACTAGGCGAAAGAGATGTTATGCTTTGATACTCCCTGTCAAATTGTTGACTTGGAGGTTTGTTTAGCAGAGAGGTCTTTGGAGATTGATGTTTTGATTTGGGCAAAAGCTGCTTCACTTCATTAATGAGCGGCCCACAGCGTTTCTCGACATCTCTCTCACACACTCTCTCAAATGTGTTCGATGCCCGAGGAGCTGCTATTTATCCTATGAGCTTGAATTGCGCTTAGACTCATTCATAATCAGAGAACATTTGAACAAGAGGAGGCGTAAAAGGGTGAAAGATTCCTTGCTCGCAGTGACAATACTAGCATTAGATTAGTGTCATCGAATCTTTATTTATTGTCCCACAGCCAAGGCAGGTGGGATTTGTTTCTGTGATTTTTCACAAAAAGGAGCCTTATATTAGGTGTAGAAAGGTATCCGTTTGCATTACCATCATCTCAGCGGAAATGTAAAAGTAATCCAAACAACTTAAGCAGTGTGATTTAAAGGAGACATATTATGCCTTTTTTACTACATGTAATATACGTTTCAGGTGTCCCCGAATGTGTCTGTAAAGTTTTAGCTCAAAATACCCCACAGTTCACTTTTAAAAATGTAATTTTAAAAATGCCTATTTTGAGTGGAAGCAGAAACACGCTGTTTTCGTGTATTTTTCTTTAAATGCAAATTAGTTGTTGCTCCCCGCCCCCTTTTCCAGAACAGAGCTGTGCCTTTACAGCTTGTAACTTGGATACTCTGCTAAAAAAACATTTGTTTGGTTTTGGGTGCACATTCAAAGTAGGCGCACAGAAAGTGGCTGTCACACGGCATGCGAGTACTAAACTAAGTTCTCTTTCATTTCTTATTGAGCTTAAACCATCAAATACACACAATTTTATGTTAAAAACACACATGAGCTACAAAAAGGTTGGTTATGTCTGTGAAGGTAAATAGCTGGGAAAGAAATCACATGTTTCTGTTAGATCTGTGTGGCAGCAGCGTAATTTACAGTAAATTAATCAATTAATTCACTGTTCTCTTGTCTCCTCTGAGGCTGGAACTCTAAATAGTGTACTGTGCTCATCTGTGCAGCCAATGACAGAACATTTAGCATACTTTGTTCGAATTTTTGCCGTGGCATTAGAACTGGTACACCACTGTCACTTTCGAAACAAAATGGCAGTGCTGTGGGTGGGAACTTTCAGATTAAGGGGCATTAATGTTATAATAAGATCCCTTACTACGTAATGGGAGGAGCGAAATCTGAGCAGCTTGTTTTTTTTTTTTCAAATGCTTGCAGAGAAAGGCTTACTAAAACAAATTTACTGGGTTGTCCTTTTTCAGGTTTAATGGGTTGGTAGATGCACTAGGGATCCGATTATAGCACTTAAACATGGAAAAAAGTCAGATTTTCATGATATGTCACAGTGATTTACACAGTGAAATTTAAGAGGTTATTCACTCTTAAATCAAATCTAATTATTGATCAACTCATGTATACAGAACCCAACATAAAAACGGTGGCAAAGCAATGATGTCAGACCTCTGGAATTCATGATGTTCTTGAAGTCATGTGACCTGGGTGGAATTGTTTCACATAGTGTAGAAAAATTGTAGAAAATAATGTTTGAGAAACCGTTTCAATCTACTCTCAGACCTGCTAGAAACATTGAAATGCCAGGTTGAGGAAATGAGTAGCCTGTTGACAGCCTGCTTCAGTTAAAAGTTGTAAAACCCATGTGGTCGATGTTTGCACTCTTGTTCCTTCTCTGATAATCTTCTGCATCACACAGTCGTTCTGAATATGCATATTGTTTGGTCCCCGGTGGTGTGGTGCTCAATTTGCTCTTGGAGTCTTTCCAGCTTTGTGAAAGTCCTCCTGCAGTCCAGATGGCCTGGAGCGTTTAGCTATGTTACAAAGGTTAGCCATCACTTTATCAACTAATTAGAATAACGAAACGAGAACTGCGTGATGATATAAATAATAAATGCTCACTTGTCATCTGATAGCCATGGAATCCCCTTGTTGGAAAAAAAGGTCAAAAATGTAACTCTGAGTGTTAATCCAATGAAAGCTCTTGGTATTAGAATGAATAACTGCTTAGTGTTTGAATCTGCAATGAATCAAGGACTAATTTAGAGGCATGAGAGGCATTAATCGTTGCTTAAAATGTTTATGTGTGTGTGTGGAGTCTTTCAAATGATTGAATTAGTAGTAAAATTGTGCCTTTATACAAACTTTTACACAGTTTCAGAGAATTTATTGGAAAGAAATTGAGATGGTGGTTGTGAATAATCTCCCACACTGAAATGATTCCTGTCAAGACAATTTAGTTTGTATCTGATCATTCAGTAGAGTTTAAAGGAATCATTTATCATTACTCACCCTCATTTAGTTACAGACCCTTATGACAAAAAGATTACATGATTATGCATCATGAGAAGATTTATTTAAATATGTGCCTGCCAGATGATGATGGCATTTCCTCATTCTACTTCTTAAGCGTCTTAAGGAGTTTTTCATTTAAATGTCTAGTCATTGGCTGCCAGCTGGAGGTTTTTAAAGGCACTGTTTTGTGTTGCTTTGAAATAATGTGTATATAATGTTTGGGTTGTTAATGTTACGATTGTAATGTATAATGTTACGATTTTATTTTTTATTTTTTGTCATAGTTTGAAAAACTCCTGTGTTCTCAATCATTTATTTAATTAAAAATGCAGTAAAACAGTACACTCAAAAAAATAATTCGGTCTAAAAATAAACTTTATGTAATTCAATTAAATTCTAATTTTCCATGTATTTGGATTACATAGTTTTAATATAAACATATTAATAAACTTAATGTGATTCATATGCATCAGTGATACGTGAATGAAACAGGTAAGGTTTATATAATTATTCCCAGTGTTAAACAAGCACTGCTCAGTGTTCATGTGTTTCCACACTACAGAGTGTTCAAGTAGCATTGACACAGTGTTGGAGTTAATGAGATCATTATGTGATGATTGATCATTAATGATGAACACCTGATGAATCATCAATGGAAAGAGAAACACAAGAACTACAGCTGACTTCAACCACAGCCTTAGAGGAAATCAACTCAAATAAAACAATACATTAAACCTCTCAAGATCTGATTCAACAACTCCACAAACAGATTGACCAGCTTCACTCATTACTAACCAGATTGACTTCTGTCAGACTTCTAGAGAAGCTCTTATTGAGAATTAACAAACGTGTAGATGTTTTGTTTCATGTGAAATCACCATCAATGAGAGCAGGGTTTCCTTTGGTTGGGCTCTTGACCCGTCACATGCTAGGTTTAATGTTGTGCTGATAGCTTTTGTAATACTTAAATCAAACATTTTGAGCTTGGCCAACAAAGTATAAAAAAAAAGTAGGGGGATCTGTTAGTGTGTCAATTTCTTTTGAAGTTTATTTGTTGCATAGATGGATGTTGTGTTACTTTAATATTAGGCCTACTTACAGTTTTACATTTATGTGTTTTATAAATCATATTAGCTGAATCATTTTATCATACTTTGAGTGCTAAAAGTTTTCATCTGTTTCTTTCTAAAGACCACAGACATCATGAATCAGCATATGAATCTCAACAATGGTGATAATCAACAAAATGTTCAGATACATCTCTGAAATCTTAAAACAAGCTATTAAAAAGTCTCAACAAAAAAGGAAGCATAAAAACAATTATTAAGAATAAAATAAAAATAATCTGACAATTCCACTGCATTGTTTATTCATGTTGCAATGCATGCTGGGATACATGGGAGGGTCTTTTACCAAACTTGTACCCAGCATGCATTGCAACATGACACATATTGTTGACCGTCACCATTGTTGAGATTCATATACAGATTCTTGATGTTTTTGGATTTGAAGGTGATACAGATGAAAACTTTTTGAGCACAAAATGAAATACAAAGTATCTAATCTTCGTGAGTTATGAAAAACAGTTACTTGTGAAGCTATAGAGACTGTTACAATAACACAACACCCATCAAATCAGGACTTTGAAAGAATCTGGAGGATTGATTAACTTTTTTTCTTCTTTGACTTTGGTGGCAAAGCTTCATGTGTTTTATATTTACACAATTAAAGCTACCACCACTGACACCAGCATGTGACAGGTCAAGAGCCCAACCAAAGGAAACCCTGCTCTCACTGATGGTGATTTCACATGAAACAAAACATCTACACGTTTGTTAGTTCTCAATAAGAGCTTCTCTAGAAGTCTGACAGAAGTCAATCTGGTTAGTAATGAGTGAAGCTGGTCAATCTGTTTGTG